>NW_028278001.1:0-300000 GCF_059751315.1 Micrasema longulum
TGGGTTCTTTGGCTATACTTGTTTACAACCTCGGTACTGACAAGCCTTCACGTTGTGCTAGCCTTGTATTATGTGTATGTATAAACCTTTTCTGGTAGTTACTATCAAATCGATATCTAGTAACAAATTTGAGCCATAGAATAACATTTACGGACAGGCACCCTTGCTTTTTAAAAAGTTCGGGCACCTCTTCCTTATCAAGTCTAGCTAATCTATTAATTAATTTAAGACCCGAATTTTGTAAAGATTGATTTACAAAAAAGGTCTCAACTGGTAATACCATACCTAATAGTTGATTCCGCTAATGATTGATAAATAAGTCTTAATGTTTTACTGGTAAAAAATATTTTATTCTGAACATACTGCATATAACTGTTCTTAATTTTTCATATAATTTGGTAATATGTTTATCCCATTTAAAAAAAAAATTCAATAGTTATGTCCAAATACACATATTCATTAACTACACTATTTTTTTTACGGCTACATAATATGACAATACCATTATGAAGACAGTTGAAACTATGAAATACTATATTAATTCGATTTAGTTGGTACATGAGGATATCTGACATGCATAACTTTAGTTTTTTTTGAATTTATTATAAGACCCATATCATGCGACCATTAAAGCAAGGAGTTGTAGTCTTCTTGTAACTGCCTTTCGCAATAGATTAATTTCTGTGAAAAATTACAAGTGCCGTGTCATCAGCATAAACATAATGTTTGCCATACTTATTTTGACATTGATGCGACGTAAGTAATATACAATAATGGACCCAGAATGGATTCCTGGGGCACCCCAGCCTTCAAATGAATAAAATGAGGAAGTTCAGTGTTTTTATTTTATTTTTTCATTTGTTAATAGGCTATTTAACTAGGCCAGCTTTAAAAAAAATATGTATCGTATAATCAGCGATGTGATTTTTCAAAGCTTTGTATTCCTGATATAACTCCGCGTGTGACGCCAGAGGTTCGTCTCTGTTAGTTCTCCCGATTAGTTCATTTACGGTAAGCAAACCAGATATCCTTATTGGTTGATTCAAACGGACTGTTGACGACGCTCAAAGTAACTCGTTTATTTATTTTTTTTAATTTGGACGTTTTCAAGAAACTTTACAATTTAATGCTTTAATTTTAACCGCGCATAAGAAAATATTTTTTGTTTCCAATTTCCCGTAGGGCTGAAATTCCTCATTCCTAACATTTTTTATTTATCTAGCGTAATGAGGAAGTCCAGTGGCTATTATTTTTTTTATTTGTAAATAGACTATAAATAAAAAAAAAATGTATCATAATCATTCTTATGATTTCATTAAAAAAAAAATTAGTAATTACTTCCCCCGTAATGTCACGAGTTGTCGTCGGTAAGTAATGCCGACATTTGAAAATATAGCCCCGTAGCGTCAAAATACACTAAACGTTGAAAAAATAGCTACACGGAAAACAGAAATCTATCACAACACATAACCAATCGATAATTGATTGATCGATTCACAAGAACTTGTGACATAGTTCAATGTAGTTCATTTTCATTAATACCATTTTATTAAAATAGAATTTGCGAAAAACTATTTTGCACAATTAAAATTTTTAATTTTTACAGCGTTTAAAAAAACATTTTTCAAATCCAATTTCCCATAGCACAAAACTTATTTATTAAAGAACCTTTGAATCGGGTTGTGGTCCCGTGACTAGTGTTGTGGACTCACGGATCAGAGATCCGAGATTCGAACCCCACTCTACCCTAACTTGGTTTCCATTTTCTAATAGTGAGTTATTTACAACTCATTTAAAATGGCCATGAAAATTTTAATATTTGGGTAAATTATAAGAACGCTGATATTTTTTTTTTTAAAAAAAAACCTCTTTCTCATTACGGTGTAGGTTATGAGAGCACTCCTTCCACATAACATTTAAGCATTTTATAAGGAATAACTATAAGTAACATAAATATAATGCTAAAACCAATAAATTTATTTATTTAACAGGAAGAACATCAAGAAATGTTAGTACGAGTATTCGTATTAAAGATCATATGAGGTCTTCACAGCAATAATTTCTTTGAATTCGTAAATCACCTTATCAATTCTTATCATGACCTAAATAAAGATACAAGAGTTGAAATTTATACACACATAATAAAAGGTTAGAAACAGATAATTAAAAAACTTTTACAATAAGAAAGCTTTAAAAAATAATGTTCCTTTAATAAATAATCAAACAACCTTTCAATATGGCCCATTAAAGGATGTTCCATTGTAATAGTCCTCCTATAACAATTAAACTCGCGCCCCTCCTCCTTCATCCCTTGAATTATTTTTTCCACAGCAAAATATGTAAAATAGTTGGTTTGTGGTTATATACAAATAATGTTTTTAATAACATAAAACTAACATTTAAAAAGGGCAAATGTGCAAATGCATTGTTTGTAAAATTCGTAAGGGTGTTAAGTGTTTCAAAATAATTATTGAATATGTAAGTATGTTTGAGTATAAACAATGATTTTAATCAAGATAGTACAAAAATAAGCTTAAGGTAATTTGGCCAAAATTATTAATATTCTAGTAAATATTTTTGTTATACGAGTATGAAAATTTTTTTATTTTATTTTAATATGAACAAATAATTTCATTATTGATCCTCTAAAATAATCATCATAAATATTTACATATTATACATACATACATGTTATATACGAGTAGGTAATTTATGTTTTTTTTTTTGTTTTTAATTACTTTTTGAAAATTTTTACATATTTTGAAATTTGGATTTTAGGCCGGAGCATTTTTGACAGTTTTCACAACAATTTTACATCGAACGATCAGGTGGTTGATAGGTTTCTTCATTGAGGTTTAAAAAAAAAGATCATTTTTGATAATCATTGTTCAATAAATCCACTTATATTCACTACACATTGTCATATACATGCAATACTCAAACACCCACACACATATAATACACATCTTCACATAATATAAATACATATACTCACCTCACTAACATCCACAATAACAACACTAATACACTAAAACAAGTACTTGGCATAAATATTATTAATTTATAATAAAAATTATCTTTATAATGCAATTGAGACATATATATTTCTACCGACATATTGAAACCATTGTATAAATAATTTAATGTGCATTGTTTTTATGGGAAAAATAAAATACCATAATAATTCATTCAATATTTCATTCTCAAAAAGATGATACATCTCTGTCGAAAGATCGGATCTGTTAAACTCAATTTTGTATTAAAGTATGTATTACAACATCTCAAACAAAACATCAAAGTAGTTGTTCGAATGTTGAAAGTATGCCTGTATTTGTCTACGCTTTGAATGTATCTGGAATGGAAACCGGGGCTCTGAAATAATAGTACTAAAATCGCAAGTCCGGCAAACATTGGAATCCTAAACAAAGTGATCTCAAAACAATCTACAAGCAGATTGTGAGCGGACAACGAAGGGTGTTGGAGAGATAGCCTTTCTGCCTACTAACTCCCCCTCCCTAGCAGGAAGGAATAGAATAGGAATAGGAATGTAATAGAATGGGGTGGCTTTACCACTGTCCTGCCGCGCAATACCTAAACCGCCGTAACTCGAAAAATCCACTTTCGAGAAAAATGCAAAATATTTTTCAAACAAATAAATCGCTGAAAAATGATATTAAAAAAATCATTATCTTTTTCAATTTCACTATACGGCTATGATAATAACGATAAATTGTTAGAAAAAAGGGTTCCATATATGAACGTAGTTATGCAGAAAACAGCTAGCCAAAGAAAAGTGAAACTTAGATAATAGCACTTTTGTGAAAAGAGTGAATAATCAAATTTACACACCAGTTATAACGTTTTTGACTTTGACAAATGATAAACAATGAATACATCAAACTTTCGTATTACAAACAAGAATCTAATTATTTATTTGACCAGTTTTAATGATTTTACCTTTTTACCTTTTCAACTATTTTTCAAACAACATGAAATATTTTCTTTATTTAATTAGTGCATGTTTGTCCTAATCAGTGTATGTTCTTATTAAAATGCATGTCTTGTTGGTTTTATATTTTTGTGCAACAACTATAGTGAATGTGCATAGAGGGTTTTGCATGTTTGTTTAATTGGTGTCCTGACGAAACCGGTAGACATAAAAAAGTCGGTTAGTGGTTATGTACAACTATTGAATAACATTTAGTAAAACGTTTGACAACAAAGTTATTGTTTTTTTTTTTAATTTTTAAGGAATAACCCGCTAAGCCTGTATTTGAGGCTTGTCAGCAGGTGGGATAGAGGGGATATGGAAGGAGGTAATGAAAAATACCCCACAACACCCAGACCTATTGAGAATAAAATGTTTCTTCGATTTTCTTCTTGCAACTGGCGGGAATCGAACCCGCGACGCCAGTTTCGCAATTGGCCGTCTGAACTACTGCGCCACGACTAAAAAACATTTAAGGACTAAAAACTTGATGTTACTGCATGGGTCGATAGGTATTTAATTTACAACTTTCCAGTTGTCGTAGCTAAAAAAGAGTTGAATATCCTTATAGCTAATTAAATGCTTATCACAATGCAATAAATAACTCTATCCGACAAAATGTGAGTTGCGGCGGTTTCGGCTTGGCAGCGTGCATATTATGTATGTATACAGTAGTTATACAAGATAAACACTATGTACACAGGACGCTTCCGTACGACATACATGATGCGGAATTTACATCCATAGATTTCAGATTAATATGAAAGTAGTGTAATGTAATCTATTTATTTTAGGTAGTTGTACAAATAAAATTTGAACACTTAGTTTTACCTTAACCAATAAACAATATATGTACACAAATAATTTCAAAAACAAAACATTTTCATAAAATCCAGACGCTTTCCGATGACACTCTATTTACTGATATGGATGGTTATTCATGGAGATTCATCTGACCGAATCGTTTTTTTTTCATATGAAGAGACCATGACGGCACTTCTTAACTCTTAAAGCCCACTGGGTCAAAGAATACGTATGTGGTGGTGTTGGGTCAAATTAGACCCGGCTTTAAAATCACCTTTCAGGCATTTTTGTGGGTTTAATAATGTTTTACTTTCATAACAACACGCTTTGAATCATAAAAAGACGTGTGGTAATGTTTTGGAAATAACTTTACATGAAAATTTTGTAAAAAAAATATTTTTACATAATCGATCATTTACAATGGGTCTTATCAAACTTATCTCTTGTAGGATGAATTGTAAAAAAAAAATGAATTTGTTTAATTTTATTTAAATGTAATTCTCCAAATATAAATAATATGACTCATTGAATGTCCCTCCTCAGATTTAGCCTATAATTTATGGGATGTTTACGGTTAATATGGAGGATAATAATGTTTAATTGTCACATAACTTAATTTAATACTAACTTTGAACATATGATTATATATTATTGTTATAAAAAACATTTTTCACTTTGTGGTATGACATTTTACACTTATTTGTTTATAAATTTGTATAAACCACTTAATTTTTTTAATTACACTTCGACCGGTTTCGAGGTTACTACCTCACGTCAGGAATTTAACTAACTTATAATTACATGCGTTGCTATTTATATAATAAAATATTGTATGAAAGAGACAGAAAATATGATTATATATTTTTTCAGGGGTTAGTTTTTTGTCGTTTCATTAAAGCGTATATATTTTTACTTTATAATTTTTGTTTTGAAAAGCCGAAATCACTCGCAAACGAGTATGTATAAAAGAATACAATATAAAAAAAATTAATCGAGGTGATCTCTCACAAATTAATTCTTCATAAAACATAATGTAGCACGTAGAACGTGCTAGATTACCTCTATTTTCTCTAAACCTAAGAGGATTTTCCATTTCACAGATTTAAGCCAAGCTTAAACAAGTCACTAACTTGAACTGACGAATTATGTCATAGGAACTATTGTTTTACTTGAAGGAAGTTAAAGAGCCGAGTACTCAGCTTTAGTTCAAATGTCTGGTTAATTTAAACTCTGAAGGAAATGCATTCGCTTTTCAATAAACCAACCATGAGTGTCTCGTTTATTTCTGCTCAAAACAATGGTGTAAATTTTAAGATTTTTATATTAAGTACATAGTTTGCTTTTTTCTCTACCCTAATTCCATTCTTATTGCATTGATATTCAAGAAATTTTTTGTCTGTAGGCGGGTATTACTGCTGCTAAAAACACGCCAATTCTCTTAGGCTGAGACGATGGACAGCTACACACGTCTATCCTGAAATAGGTCCCTAGTTTCTTTCGCATTCATATTAATTCATAATACATCTTACCGTACTTTGGTTGTATCTGCTTTTGACACGGCCGGACAAGACTTTGGTTTATCTGGGGGACAATTACAAAGGTTATCTTTATCGGTTCATAATGAGATGGAATACTTAACTTCCATACTATATCTATCAACCTCGATATGCTCTACCGACTTGTCCTCTTGACGTCATATGATCGAATTCAATCACGACGAAAATTTACTCCGCGTTCCTTACTTAATTAAAATTAAAAGTATTCCTCATTCATATTTTAAATTGGCATATGAAATAAAATTTGGCCACCTAAATGCGATTTCGAACTTAAATAAATCCGTACTTAGGCGAAAAATGCTCGATTGAACATAATTTTCTTATAAATTTAGACAATTACCAAGACGAATACTCAATACTTAATTTTTGTCTGTATTTGTCTACTTTTTACGGCTAGATACTCTTAAATGTTAATAGGACAGCATCTGGCCACTGCATCAGGCCTCGGATTAAAAACTGACAGTTATGACATAATTTATTTCGACTTTAAAATTTACTAATTTCTTTTACGTATTTTAAAAAGCCTTTTAAGAATAAAATTGGTCTCCTCAGAACAATTTTTTTTTTTTTTTTAACTATAATCAAAGCCAAAACTGCTCAGTGCAACAAATTTTCTGTCGCTTTTATTGAATAGATGTGTGTACCGTGAGGTCAGTCGTTCAGGGTCCAGTGACCCATCGGTACATACCGATGATCCTATCTTAAAACTTGAAAATAAAGCGTCGAATAAGCGTCGCGCGTAGAATCGGGAGAATTTATCTTCAACTATTACGTCATAATAAATTTACGTCATTTTAGTACTTAGATATGCGTATTATGGCGTACGCGTCCCCTTGGTACATATCAATGTACATATCCAAAATTTGAAGGCAGGGGTTCGGTAGTGTATCTTCGTAATTGCTTGGAAAAGTGTATCTTCAACTATATCGTCATTTGTTTTATTTTATTAACATAAACCGCAAAATTGCATTTAACAGAACGTATAATATGAATATATTTGGTATAATTATTTAAAAAAACATACACCTCTTTTTACCTAAGATTTAGAAACAAAAATTAAATTTTAAAAAATTATAACATATTCAGTAGAAGTTTAAAACTATTTTAAAATAAACGTAAAAATCAAATTCAATAATAAAATATTTTGAAGGATTAATATAATAAGAAAATCATAAAGTTACTGTTTTAAATGATAATTATACGAAAGTTTGAGGTAAAGATATGACGTCCTTAACTTCCCATTGTAATCGCGGCCCTAATCATGCCACGTCTTCCTCGGTTGTTCTCGTCCTACGCTATCGTTCATTCTTGCAATATGTGATATATATTGTTTTAAAGATAACAAACAGAAAGGATTGTAAATTTTCAACGAAATTTTTAAAATACCAAATTATAAAAACAATAAAACGGTTTGTACTTACAGCCAACCTGCCAAATAAAATTGATTTTTTAAGCTTGAAAATATTTTACATAAATGATTAAATAATAAAGTAAACTCTTTTAACCTACTCTCCAAAATTAATCTCAATGTCCCTTTTTGCGTGACAAGAAATAAGTATTTGTTCCATCTGCCAGTCTGTAGCACTAACTATGCACAACACTCTTTCCTCTATTGTTCTTGCTCTAACTATAATTTTTTTTTTTCATCAATTGATATATTTTACATACCCCTTATCTAAAAATAAATTAAGACTTCTTATTTCTGGCTGCGATACGATCCCACTTACTATTTAATGATGCACACTCCTGAACACTTACTCCCACACTAAATCACATGAACACACATCTACACGTACTCTCATACAAATACACATAAACACATCCCTTTGTTGTAACACAATTTAATAATATGAATGATTTTTATCTAGAAACTTTGCTGGTCGGTCTTTAAGCTGTATTTAAAAAAAAATGTTACTACATCATTGTCGACTGTTTGTTTCTTTAAAATAAATAAACAAATAAAGAGCTTGGGGGCAAAGCACCCACTTAAGTTTCCCATTCACAGACCAAATCAGTCCAGTAAATACATGAAATGAAACCAACTTTGAGTAAAATTTATACTCTCTCCATATGGGAAATAGAACAAGATAAAAAAACTTTTCTCAATAGAACATTTATTTAAATATTAAAACATTCATCTTCTGGCATTAAATTGTGTGACATTTAAACGTTCTTATAAGAACAAAATAAAACAGAGATGAAGAATATTTAAGAGAAGGTTATATCAAAGTCTAGGCATCTACAGGGCCAACGACCTGTCATTGGCTGGTTTTAGTGGCCACTTTGCCTTCACCATTCTGCCCATATTTAAACATCTGTATTCTTTCACCTGATGATGTTTGTGAAATTAAAGAGCTGAAACCTTTATTAATGCGGGTGAGATTCATCTAATTGAATTATTTCACCTACATACTAGGCAAAGCCTGAAAATGTTATTTTTTCCATTTCTATACTTCTTCATGGACCAGGTGGATTAATCAACAATATTTTGAGTTTGTCCAAATTTTTGAATACAAGAACTGAATTTAACTCCTTGGAGAGCTGTTAATATTAACATATTACAACAGAAATGAAGAAAATTTTAGAGAAGGTAATATAGTTATAATTAAAATCTAAGAAGACATTAAAATAATTCACAATTTGAGTAAATATATAAAACAGATCTTGTGTAATGGTCAGCGTGGTTGTCTTCCACGTAAGGGGTATCGGGTTTGATTCCCGACTTGTTTGATGTAAATAATTTATTTAAAGGGGTGTATTCACTCTAGAATATTTCATAGTCCCTGAACTGGTAACTGAAGCGTAAGACTGATCACCTATCTTTTTGTAGCAAAAAAATGATAAAAATACGCTGCGATTGGTGTACCAATGCAGTGCCTATGCATCATTAGTTGCGGAAAGGGAATGCTGATTATGATGATTCCTTTTTTATCTAAAAAAAAAACTTGTGGCGGTGTTTAAGTATGTGTGTATTTGTTGCATAAGTGAGGAAAAAGAATGACGGAGTTAGAAAGAATTATAAAATAATAATTATGCACTTACCCGGAAACCAATACTTTTTGATTTGTGCATTCTCTGATTAGGCACAAAAAATAATAAAAATATGAAAAATGCTGATAATCTAGAATGGATATCAAACATCTGACCTTTAGGAAAATAGAAAACGACCTCTTTTCCTCAATCGAATGTTAAAAGAACACTATGAACAACTACTATAACATATTTTTTTCTGTCACTTAATACTAGTTTAGGAGCTTTCTACGTCAAAAAGCAAAAACCCTATAAGTATATTGATGGGTACAGTTTTATGGATAAGAAGGCTTTGAAGGTTTCTTACTTCGAACATCCAAATCGCACAACAACGTTATATGTAGATACGAATAAAGCGAACAAAGGACTCGATCCTGAGGTCTCAGCAACAAGCAACTTAACCTTACCTAACTCAGCTCAACCAATGGACTGAAGTCTCTGCGTACTGACACGATATATCCATTAGTGGGTCACCTAAGAAGCGAACAGCGATCGCGCCTATTTCCCTAGCAAAACTTTACTCTGCACCCAGAGAGGATTACTTTGCTTAAACTAACTAATGGCAACTCGAGAAACTTACCACTTGGTGAAATTTAAATTTTCATATTATATTCCTGGGTGAATGAATTAATAGAATATGGTTAAAACACACCTAGCTTGATTACCAGAATAATCTTAACAAGACCAAAATGTTTATGTTTTTTTAAGGGACAATCAGTTATATTAACATACGAATATTACACAGATACAGATATAAAAAATATTTTATGGGAAAGGAATATTAAAGTTTAATAAGGCTGTTTAAAAATCTTCATTTCGTAAACAACGCGTTGAGGATTAGTCTCAGTAAATATTATTTTCTCAACAATAATTTGAGTTTGTCTAGAATTTCCATAGACAAGGATTAATTTTTTTATTTTTTTATTTTTATTTATTTTATTTATATTTATTTTATTTAGAAAACATACAGTCATACAAAAAAAGTACTAAAAACAACATTTTTTTAACATAAAAAGACCAATTAAGTTTTCATAAATTAAAAAGATATAATCATTAAATGTGACAAAAAATAAAAAATAAATAAGAATTTTAAGTGAGAAAAGGATAATTGTTGACATTTGCATTTTCCATGGAGGTAATAAATTAAAATAAATAAAAATACCGAATGTACACTCCGAGCCATCCACGCACACACATGAACGCACATATAAAACATACACTAACATATACATTACATGCGGCACATATACATAGCATAAACCACTCAAGATGTACATTCAGCAATGCACATTCAGCAACTAAATTAAATTAAAATTTCAGTCCATGGAGTAATTAAGATAAAAATATAACAATTTAGATGGAGAACAGTTCATTTAGATGAGTCTCACCGGCATCAACAAAGGTTTTAACTCTTTTTTAATTGAGTTTTAATTTCCCAAAAATCAAGAGTCGGATTAGTTTAAACGTGAGCAGAACAGTAAATATTACAGTGTGTAAAGGGATAATGACAGACCATACGCCCTATAAATGTCTAGACCTCCATATTATCTACTCTTAAATGTTCTCTATCCCTATTGAAGTATGCATAATACATACATACGTATTGTTAAAAAAAAAAAAAAATGCCGGAAGATGGAAGATTATAAATACCAAGATTATCTGTTTGATTTTATTTAAATAATCTTACCCAAAACTATCGCAATTCTTTTGACAGAAATGAATATTTTTTTATAGTTTGGTGTTTTTTTTTCACTCAATCTTATTTGAATTCGAAATTATATCAAAGCAGCAATATGTAATAAACCCAAACTATGTATTATCACACCACACATCAGTTTTGTTCTCAAAAAGTAATTTATGTAAGTAATTAATATATAATTTTAAATTTCGCTTCACTTACCAAAACCCAGGTTTCATATGTCACCGCCATAATTTTCTTTGGGCATGTTAAAAAATATATTCTCAAGCTTTTAAATTTTGGCACAAAATTCAGTAATGTGCATCCTTGCAGCCATATTTAAAGCGTGCTTATTTTCAGGATTTTTCCGAGAGAAGAATTTTCTGAATTTTTGCGTCCAAAATCTGCATACGTTTGCCTTATTTTTTCTTTGTTTTTTATTCCATTCTCATTACTTGCGCCTATGCTTTACTCCCACGTCAGAAATTTACTTAACCGAGATTTAAATTTTCTCTTTTAAAACAACCTTTAAATTAAAATGGTGACCCCCGTTGTGAAGCGGCTAAGACCCATGCCTCATACACGATATTCTTTTGGGTATATTCGACTCTAGTCGACTTGTAAAATCAGATGATTTTTAATGTCTTAGGATGGGGTTATTAAACATAGTTAGATAGTCAAAGCAACATTATTTAATGTATAATTTTATTTACATAATAAGATACATAAATAAATAAAATTCACGATGATGTACACTGTAATGACGAACTTTTTTACAAACTGTCAAACTCAGCCTTTTTCGATGAGTTTTTTTTTATTTAAAAATTAATGCAATCATAATCGCTCATGTTTGCCACAACACCATAACAACGCTATAATGTATTGGCTTTTGCAAACGCGTAGTCAGATAAACCTGTGACGTTCCAAAGCAGGTAACTTTATATTTTTTTTCATACATTTTCGAGAACATTTACATTCCAATTAAAAATTGATTGGCAGATCAATGTGTTTCAAGCGTGTTTCTAACCATGTCACCAGAAGTCAAAATATGCTATTTATCAAATCTCCTAAGAGCAACTTTTGTTTTTATGCTCCAATGTCCAGAATGAGTAGATTTGTCAATTTGACACACAACCTGGATATTTTTGGGATAGATTTCGGATTTTTGTAGATCTCTTTGCCACTTAAACAGCGTAGGATGAAGATAGACAGCATAGTTCAGCTTGAAGTCATTTATGTTGATGTTTTTTTATAAATATATTGTATAATATTATTTTACTGCCCTTGTTTGTCTTTGTAACAGTTTTATGTTTTTTTTGTTCAGTTTCTTGTACATATGTTTCTTTATATAACTTTTGAAATTGGCTGAGGCCGTTTATATAATAAATATAACTGCTCTTATTTTTACCATATTTAAGAAAACATTTTTTATTTCCAATTTCTCGTAGAATTTTTTAGCGCCATATGCATTAATTTTCTACTATTATTAGGTTTTTTATTTATTTTGAATTGATTTCTATGTCCGGGCAGATAAATAATACAGTTTTGTTTGTGTAATAGAACTAGAATCATAAACAAGTTTTTTTGACTAGTCAGGTCTTATTCAGAGAAAAAAATCGTTTAGGGATTAGTTCGCCTCGTACATAGAAGTTAAAGCGTACGCCTACCATGTTTGAGGTTTCGGGTTTGATTCCTGGCAAAGTTGGCTTGAAACACTTTAAAAGTGTAACATTTGAGAATGAACATTGTTTTTGATACCGTTCTGGTAATTTTGTTGTATGCATATTTATCGAAAAATGTTACATTTACATTTCATGCTCTTAGTTGAATTCCCGCCAAACGGCAAACGCAGTTTTTTTGCAGAAATTACTTCTATTAAATCATAAACCACATAAAATTTTAACCACAAAAACATCTTAAGTTAAGACGTGATCTCATTGTCCTTGATTTATTTTTTAAATTTAAATTTACGAAAAAATCACAACAGCCAATTACTATGTACGTACGTGATTAGATATTTTCAAAAACACGTTTTAAAATAGTGCGTAATATATTGTTAAAGTACAACATAAAGTACAAAAAAAATGTAAACAAAGACGAATAACCACTAACTCACATTACGATACAAAGTTAGAGAGAAGGTGTTGAAAACTGGCTATCCCATCATGAAAAAGATTCACCTCTCTCGGTAGGCTGTTCAAAAGACCAATCATCCTCTCCATAGGCGTAATCAAGGGTAAATTTGTCCCGCATTCAGGAATAATAAATAGTCTGTGTTGCCTAGCTCTTAAATAGTCACTCGGTACATATAGTTTTATGCATCCCGAAATGTTGGTATTATAAATTAACCCGTTCAGACGTTAAAAAGCCATCATAATATGGAATCCCCAGTATGTCATATATATAAGTAGAATAGAAAATATTCAAAACAAATTTGTAAAGTACCTTAAATACAAAACCGGTATTTCTTATGTATCTACTCTCACTGCCTCCACCTTCCATGGAATCATTTCTCTACAATACCGCAGAGTGTGTGCGGACCAACTACTGCTTTACAAAATTATGACAGGAATGGTTGGCTGTACAGAGCTGCTTGGTTTAATATCAATACATGTGCCAGCCAGGATTTGTAGACGGTACCACCTGTTTCATGTACCAATAAGTAAAACATTGTTTGTTTAAAATGCTTTTTTTTGTAGGACTTTTTCAATGTACAATACAAAATTTAAAAATATAGATTACACAAACATCACTTTGTCAGATTTAAATTTATTATGTAACTTAGTAGACATTATAATAATAAATATGTACATCTCTCTTCCCCTCCTTATCCTCTCTTCAAGCATTTTTGTCCTTATCCCGCCCAATTTACAGTAACTTAATGTTCTTAAAATAAATATTTAAAAAATCTTTGATTATTGAGTACATGAAAATAACATTTTTATATGTATAAATTGTATGTATTTATTTGATATGTAATATATTTTCTTTACTAACTTTGTATACTATGTGGAAATCTGTTATTAGTTCTGAGTTTATACACTATATCTGTTTGTTTACTAAAAATATGTATGTAGAGCTGTTGATTTCCCAAATAAAATAAAATAAATAAATAAATAAGCAAGGCAATTGGATCTCCAGCGTAAGCCTTGCCACCGTGTATCAAATTATAAAAATATGCTGCAAATTACTTCATTTGTACCTTTGCATCAATGGAAAAATAATGATGTAAATTTTGTTCAGTTTCAAAATAAAATATTATTAAAATTTTAACCTTTAACTTAGTTGATTTTTTGATTAGTAACGAAACGAGAAAAATTGATATAAAATTACGCTGATACTAAAATACTCCATACTTATTCCATAAAGTTTATTTGTAGTCGTGTAGCTATGAACTTGCTACTGATTTGGAATGTTGGATAAATAATATGGAAGGCCATTAATAAAATCGAGCCTTAATAATCCGAACTCGGTTATAATAGTAAAAGGTTAATATCCGTTATAAGCCTATTTTATTGTCCAATAGAACTTTTGTTGCCTATTAAATTTGCCACCGTCGGAAACATAAGCAGGATTGTAAAACTTTTTGGGAATATTACCATTTAGGATCATTCGAATATCGCCATTTTTGTGGAAATCACCCCGAGAGCGCTTTAATGAGATGTAATGTGAATAAAAGAGAAACAGTAAATATTATTGAATATTTCGACATAAACAAATGACTTATTTGCCATGAAATTATGAAAGTCGGGACATTAACGAGGCTTTTGACATGTAAGGTAATTAATTTTCCTAGATTGAGAGCCCTGTAAATAAATAACTATAGTGCAGTTCACCCAAGAATGTCCCGGTTTTCACGAAATAATGTTTTTATTACGCACAACTCCACCTTTGCATTTAATCAGCTACATATTTATTAATAGTTATTAAAAACATATAAATACTGCCAATAAGTGACAAAAGACAAGATAAGACGATTGAATTCTTTTATAAACTACTAGCGGACCCGACAGACGTTGTCCTGCCCGAACGTTGGCGTGCCTGTTATTACCTTGGAAAATATTTTTTATTAATAAGTAGGTACCTAGGTACTTGTTTATGGTTGAATTCCAAAATATATATATTTTTTTTCAAATATAGAATTCTTTTTGCAAATGTCAAACTCGACCCTTCTCACCAACGGGGAAGCACTTCATTTATGAATGCGATTTTCAAAAATGTATTTAGTATCAGTTAATATTATTTTAGGATTAACAAAAATACAGTTAAAAAAAATGAATGGGAAGAAATTACAAAGAATGTACGAAAAAAATCTGATTGGGATCCATAAAAAGCGAATGTTGTTTGTAAACATTCAAAAACAAACCTTTTTTAAACACAAAAATATAACATCCTTCCATTTTATTTTGTATGTGCATTCTTGTCAAATGCAACTCTGGTAGGTCGATGAAAAAAGGATTTGCGCTTCCAACTTTTTTTTCCACAGAATCGATTGAAAATTTACGAACACGCACAGCGCAAAAATCTACATTTCACTGAAAACCGCACGTAAATCGGTTAAGCTGTTTATGAGAAGCTCAGTGACATCACGCGTACAGAAGAATTATATATATAAAGATGAAAAGTTAATCTAACATTTTATGTTTGCCGGCATTGATAGTACGTTTGGTAATGAACGCGCATGAAATCTTATAGTCCGAGTTTCTATTCCCGTTAATGAATGTTTAATATTTTCTGAGCTGTGCTTTGTTTTTTATTCTAAATAAGTTGTACAACGTAGTTCTGGGAAAAATTAAAGACGATTGAGTAATATAATTTATTATTATGTGTTAAATTTATTACTCAGTGTGATTGAGTAATATCTTACTACCAGAAAAGAAGAGCGGCAATTTTTCATAACAAGGCGCGAAAAGCGATTTTCTAATGAATGCTGATGAATCGAAAGTAATGGTTTTTAAAAGGAATGAAAATTAATAAACTAAATATGAAATTAGTGGAAACGGAGATATTCGGAATAAGCTGGAAGAATTTGTGTATCTGGATAGTATGTTTACAAGTAATGGAAAGATTGAGAAATATATTGAAAAGAGGGTGAGTGGCGGAAACGGGGTAAACGGTGCATTAAAATCTACTTTGGCAAACAAATGTCTGCCGTAGGACCCCATAGGTGTCTGATATCACTTGATACCCTTTACCTTAGAATTTTTACAAACAATATGGCACATTTTAACCCTCTTGCAAGAATGTTAAGACTCTTTAACAAAATTTTTAAAAAAAGTTAATAATGACATTTATTATGATAGAGTTGAAAAAATGCCGTGTTTCTGAAATCTAATATCTAATCTTCAGTTTTGTGCTTGTAAATTAATTTTAGTTTCTTTTGTTCCCTTTTATTTTTTGTTATCGTTTCATTAAATAACAATAGTCTTATATTTAATTCAACCTTTATTATTACTCAAATTTATTTAACTAAGCAACATACTAATTTGAAGTAATTTATGAAAGATAGTGGAGTTCTATAACTGAGAATACATTATTTGAAGAATGATACCAATGCCTACTAAAAATTGGATGCATTTTATGTATCCTTGATGATCCTCCAAATAAATTGAAATAAAATAAAATGTGAGTATGAAAAATCGCACAGCATTACTCCTATTAGTACAAAAAGATAGAAGATCAAAATTATTGATTAATTCAACATACGAGGGTTAAAAATATTTATTTTACACGGGGTACGGAGCGTGACAATGCGCACACATAGTTCATTCTTACGGAAATTAGAGTATAGATAGGAAAAAATTTTCCATCTTTGAAAAAACAAGAACTATCCTGGATTCAATATAAATATATTTTTTTCTTTGATATATTTTGTACCCTTTAAAAAATAAGGAATATTTTATTTTTTTTAAATATTTTTAATTTCCTTTTTTAATTACCATAAATCTTTTACCGACTATTTCTTATATTACACAAACATTTATTCTTGTCTATTTATTATAGAAGCAAAAAAAATATAAAATTTCTTGTATACCCACAAACAAGCTATGAATTTGTGGGATTTTTACTGTCAATTTGTATTTCATTGCTTTGTAATTATCCTTAATTTTTTTAATACTCTATTTTACTACTCACGTTTTGGTTAAAAAAAACAAAAGATATTTAATAATAAATGAAAAAAATAGATTGAATCATGTAAATAAATGCCTCAACACGAGTTGTGCACAGTGAGGTTTTCATATTTTAAAACAAAGGTGTTATGTTAAAGTGAAATAAAAATAAATAAACTCAAGACGAACAAGTAGTAAAAGGCGCGTAGAAAAGGTTTGATTCAATAAATTTCACATTTAAATAACGTATTCTTCGAAATGGGCAAGATGCTAACATTTTTTACCCGTGACCACAAGGAGAACAAAATATTATTTATTTGGTCAACAAAAAACGAAAAATAATATGACGAAAAAAAACATAAATCAGACATGATATATTTTTTACCTGTACATGTAAACACGTGTTTTTTTATATAAAGTAATAACCCGCCAAGCTTGTATTTCAGAGGATTGTCAGAAGGTGTGAAAAAGAGGATATGGAAGGAAGCCATAAAAAATACACCACAATACCCAGACTAATTGAGAAAAAATATTTGATTTCTTTAAGTTAATTAACAATGTAAGTAATTATAATATTGTTAAATTGAATTACTTATTATATAAGCGCATCCCATATTATTAAACTGAAAAAATCTGTTGTCAAAAATGTATGTACCTGTAGGAATAAGTAGTTGGGGGTTCGGTTGGAGTTCCAACCCCAGTTAGAGATTGATAGAGAAGACATGAGGTTGCTGTTTGATGCGTATTTATTACATGGTGAATAAATAATGAATTATGTCGGACGAGTGTTACATCGACGATAGATTGAAAAGACTGCACTTGAACTACATTCTGAAACTGAGTGACGTCATCAAGCTGGTCTGACGTGAACTGAACTTGTTGGGCTGACTAACTGAACGAGCTGACTGATGTTGGCTGCGTCCTGTGGTCTCTTTATAGACCATATTCCTTTGTAGTTCATTTCTTCATGGTAGAGACGAAGTAAATGTACTGCAGAACAATGCTCCCAGTTTAACGTAAAATACTATAAGAGTTGCATCAGACGAATGTATTGGATTCGATGGAAAATTATGACATTGCATCGTCGGTCATAAGTCCACTTCAGTTGAACTAATTTAACACGTGTATGTCATCGACTATGGACTATGGACCCTACAATCTCAATCTCATCAATCTTCGCTGTTAAAACTATCATATTTTTATCTGCAAATTTAATCATACCGGATTAAAAAACGTTACATTATGTTTGAACGAAAATATTTGAAAATTTTTGGGTTCCGTAAGTTATGGCTATTAGGAACACTTATTTTTATATTTCTCAAACATGTTCTAAAGTTAATATATTTTTTTGCTTGTGTGATGCAGAAACATTCAAAACATTTAAATAATGTTTTTTTTTTGTGCTGTTTTCATTCAATCCGCATCGCAGAATAAGCCAATTAAATGAATTAAATCAGACGATTCTAGCAAAAAATCATCGATTTTCTTACCCAGTTTGACATGCCCGCTGTATAGCGTACTCGTATAGTCCATAAGCCTGTGTAGTATTCTATAGGAGCATAATGCCCGGAAGTTGTATATTGAAGGCCTGTGAGAGTTGGTGGCGTCGGTTGGATTATTGAATGCTCGGTAGTGCTAAATGTGGGAGGGTAGAGGGTAGCTACCCTTGTTCTGTGCACTAATTAGGAAGGAAAACAAACACAGCCGTAGCGTGAAAGCCTACTTTATTAGTTGCTCCCGATTTCAAACTCTGATATTCAACAAGAAACAATACGTCTCCATTCGGCCATACTGTCACTTTTGTTATCATTTTCCACTGCTCAATAAATTTTAGGAATCATGATATTGCTGATATTAATATTGTTCACGATACAACAATGTTTTGAGCATGTCCAAATACTTGCAGACAGGCTGGATTTTCTTCCTAGGGAGTTATTTAGATCTAATTGTGTAGCAATAGAGAGGGAAAACGTTTTTAGAACGAAATATGGAAGTCTACGCATTTACAGGGCTTATTTACACTTAAGACAATGTGTGAGTAGTTATTCTCTTCTTAAAAATGTTTCCCCTCTCTGTTGCAACAAATGAAGGTTTTACTTTAATATTTTAAATTATTTCTTTTCATTTACAATTGCCAATTTACTGAGGAGGGAAATCCCGTGGTGAGGGAAACAGTTTCATAATTTTGAGACATGCCTTAAATATATGTATATTGAACCTAATATATACAATCATTTAACAGCTTGCCCATCACATACCACACACCGCATCCGAGGACATGAGTCTCCTTGAAAGTGCCCACATACATGGAAAAATTACTCGTTGCCGAACGAAAAAAGCTACCCGAATTAGTTCTCTGTAATGTGGTAGCCTTAGCATCTTTGTGCTAAAAGATGATAATCCATTGGATTGAGAAAAGAGGGAAGTGAATTGTTCACTCACTGGGATTAAATTTATTGGACATGATTAATTCGCCTCGAATAAAAGCCTCGAAATTCTTTTTGGAAACCACCAGGTCTGTTTATCCAACAGGACCTATAACAGGGCCACGGATAGTAGCGAGATGCCCCATTCGGTAATTCATTTATTTATTTTTTAACGGACATTGACCATTTATACAATTTACGGTTTTAATATTTCAATATAAGAATAGTTGAAAACATTTTTAAAAAGAAAAGAAGCATTGACCACAAGGGACCTCGAGACAATAAAAATACAAAAAGTACACAAAATAATCAAAACGATTAATTTATTTTTTATATTTATTTATTTTCTTCATACAAATACATACATATTACGAAACTCTACGAGGACAAGGGCCCTGTGTTGAGTTGGGGTACAACATAATAGAAAATGAAAGCACGTATATAATTAAATTATAGCAAAAATAAAATATTATTAAATAGACTTACATATATTTCAAAGGGCATCGGAAAAACACGCTTAATAGTATATAAATCTATGCAATATCTCGCAGCAGTCTCCTGCAATGGTCTCTTCTCTAAAGCTCGGGTTTCCTAGGACAGCGGTGCCCGTATTTTAACGGCCGTAGTGAACATTAATGCGGTTGACAGCCGTCGTAATGGTGACTAGAGAGTGGCTTCCTATAAAAATGGTGTTGATAACACCGTTAAAAAATAAAACCACTCTCTAGTCACCACTACGACGGCTGTCCACCGCATCACCGTTCACTACGGCCGTTAAGATACGGGCACCGCTGTCCTAGGAAACCCTAGCTTTAGACAAAATCCAGACTTGTACACTCTTCCTGAAAACGGCTTTCATTTTGGAGAACTTAATATGTTCATCCAGGACATTGAACAATCTGAAATACAAAAATAATAAAAAAAATATACATGTCAAGAAATACAATGCATATAATAATACATAGCAATATGTAATTAAAAATCAATAGTTTTTTTTTCATTTCAATTCACTGATTAATTTTGATAGTAAAAATAAATATAAAATAATAATAGTAACACATCTATATTGTAGAATATGTAATTTAATAAACAGATAAATAAATTAAAAAATGCTTCCAATAGAAACAAACAAACAAACAAACCATCACGCCGTTTGCCGTAAGGGTAGGTTGAGAGGATAGAACGCTATATCACTATATATTGGCATACAAACGCTTCCTCTACATTCATACATCTTCTCATGCACGCACCCCGATTATTCCTACTTTTGACAAGCCCATCTTCAAGTATTTGATGAACTTGATCGTGCCATGTCTTTCTCGGTCTTCCTCGTTTTCTGCATCTATCAACATTCGCATCGTAGATCCTTTTTAGCCGTTCTTTTGCTGTCCATTCGCTATACATGTCCAAACCAATGCAGCACCCCTTTCTTGATTCTGTCGATAATGCATGTCTCAGCCTTACACACTTCACGGATCTCGACATTTGTGGACCTATCATACATCGTTTTACCACACATTC
This sequence comes from Micrasema longulum, assembly GCF_059751315.1. Taxonomy (NCBI): domain Eukaryota; kingdom Metazoa; phylum Arthropoda; class Insecta; order Trichoptera; family Brachycentridae; genus Micrasema; species Micrasema longulum. Next base: position 21,114 of record NW_028278001.1, read on the forward strand.
GCCTGAGAAATCGCATTTCGACAGCATTAAACCTACTTTCATCATCATTTTTCCAATTCTATACTTCGCTCCCATACATCAGAGTTGGCACTAGAACTTCGTTGTGATTCCAATAGCCTTCAATATTAATAAAAAAATGATTTCATTTGTTGTTTCGCTTTACAAAAATATAATATTATCTCTTTATGTTACAATGTCTATCTATTGACAAAAATAATGCTGGTATGATGTTAAGTATAAATATTTTATCTGTGGCGATTTGTATAAATGTTCTGTATTCCAACCCTTCGGGATTAAATAAAATATGAACAGAGATACTCGTACTGTCTCTCGAGAAGGACTCTCAGGATGTTGAATTGTTGAAAGAGGCTACTTAGTCTACGTGATGAGAGTTTTTATATAGTTTCTCATATAGGGATGGTTGAGTTTCTCGCTTTGAATGCACGCGGGTGGTTAACCTTTCCGAGCCTAAGCGTGATAAAAAATCCGCGAGTTCCCGGAGGTGGGTACCAGGAATATCCCAGCTTCTAGTAAAAAACAATTATTATATCATAATGATTATGAATTGTCACCTCAGATTCGCAGATGATATAGTGGTCATGAGTAAAGATATGGATGAACTAGGCAAAATGATTATAGAACTACATGAGGCTTCAAAAAGGGTTGGTTTGGAAATGAACACTTATAAAACAAAGATTATGAGTTCAAGAGGACGACACATTTTCATTAACGATAATAAAATCGAAGTGGTTGATGAATATATTTATCTAGGACACAAAGTCAAACTTGGAAAGATAACCAGATAAAGGAGTTACCAAGAAGAATAAGTCTAAGTTGGACTGTTTTCGGCAAACTTAAATATATTTTGAAAATAAACAAGTCCCCATATGCTTGAAAAGACATGTATATGAATCGTGCATATTGCCGGTGACAACATACGGACTAGAAACTATGTATATAACACAAAAAAGTATCCAGAAATAAAAATGCACGTAACGATCCATAGAAAGACAGAAGCTCGGTGTATGTCTAAAAGCCAAAATAAGAAATGCAGAAATAAGGCGCCGAACCGGAGTCGTGGATATCATGGATCGTGCAGCGAAATTGAAATGGCAGTGAGCAGGACACTTGGCTAGGCAAAATGATGGCAGGTGGACATATAAAGTGGATAATAAAGTAATGAAGTGGAGACTATAGGCAAACAAAAGAAGTGTTGGAAGGCCACAGAAAAGATGGGTCGACGACATTGCCTCTATTGCCGGTAAAACGTGGATGATGAAAGCGGGTGATAGGAAGGAATGGAGACGTTTGGAAGAGGCCTTTATCAAGCAGTGGAGAGAATAAGGGTGCAGAAGAAGAAGAAGAAGAAGAATGATTATGGTAACAGTGTTTATAAAACCGTTTCATAATATTTCTTCTTTTCTGCGAAATTCATATATTTTTTTCGAAAATACTGTTGGGAATGGATGCTACATGACATCGCACTCCTCTCGCTACTACACGTTCAATAATACTGATTCAAAGTCACGCCACCTGTAAGAAGGGATTTGGGGAATGTATGTAGAATCTATTTTTTTGTGGTTATTGCTGAAAATAAGCGACTAAATAGCAAGAAACACACGTGCGAACTGACTAACGTATCGAAGCTTATTAAACGGTATGGCGAATGAAATGTAATGTTTGCTGTTTTCCCGTTGAAAAAACCGAGACAAATGTGAATTATTATTAATACAATTAGGAAGAAATATGTTTTATGGATAACAATTTTGATACATTTTTAACATTATTGGGTTGGATTATGCAAAAAAACAAAACAATTGTAAAAAAAATATGCTACTCTATTTGGGAAAATGGAAAATTTATATGGGAAAAAAAATATGGAACCATAGATACCCTATAAGAATGAAATAGAAAAGGTTAAATGGATAGGAAGGGTTAAGTGACATATTTACATTTTATATATTTTTTTATACTTCTATTCTTATTTTACATGCAAAAACGTATTACATAAGGATTTTATGATATGTACAGGTGAATGAAAAATACGGTTCTGTCTGTGAAATAGAACCAAAATCCTTATTTGTTTATTCATTATGTTTTATATATTTTTTTGACATTGATTTATTTTAACAAAAAATTGCACACATAATTGTATTGTCGTTTTCGCAAAGCCGAGGCTTGGCTGCGGGTTACATTACATTATTGTTATATATACAGGGTGTTTTTAGACCCTGTCACATCCGAAACCACGATGATTAGTATGGGCAAGAAGACATATTAGCATGTTTAAAAAATATTTAGAACGAAGAAAATTTGTAAAATTAAATATTGGTAAAAAAACAAATTGTTGCGTACTTCTGCAGGGGAGAAGCGAGGGGCGCTGACGCGTGGTTGATGGTGTATCAGACTCCCTCCTCTCTTCTCCTCGTTTCACGCATGCAGAAGTAATAAAAAATTGTTTTGTTTTCTAAATTTTATTTTTTAAGATTTTAGTCGTTTTACAAAATTATTTTAATGTGCCAATATGTATTCCTGCTCATACTGATCATTGTGGTTTTGGATGTAACAGGGTTTAAAAAACATTCTGTATACACGGTTTTTCGGGGCCAGACCACGAAGCTTCAGAGGAACAATCCTCATAAAAAGCTTTAAAAAAAATCTAAAAAGTCCTCTGAAGTTTCACGGTCCGGCCCTGAAAAGCCGTGTATAAGGTAGATACAGAGTTAATAATAAACAAAGAGAATATTAATGTGCACAATTAAGATTCACTTACTTTTTGTATTAAGTTTTTAATATGTATTTAAGTTTTTTCCTCTCGATATATATTGTAAATGTATTTAAAGTTTTAAATAAATTTTAAAAATCTCGATCATCTGATAAAGGTAAGGCGATCAGTCTTACTCTTCAATTTCCAGTACAGGAACAATGAAATACTGCAGAGTAAAATTACCCTTTGAATCAATCAATCATATCAATCTTTGCAGAAATGGAACCCAGGACCTCAAATATGGTAGACAATGCCCCAACCCCTATACTACGAGGCTCACTTTTGTCCGTGTCTGGGTAGATAAAAAATACAGTTCTAGTTGAATTTCTTAGATTTTTCTGGTCGTCCAGATGCAGAGTGAATTTTTCTGGGTGATTAAGCTGTGTGTCGTCATCAGATAATGGACGCTGTGATACGAACTAAAATAACTCTTGTGCAATATAGTTCTGCGTGTGAAAAAGAATCAGAACCCCAAAGAAACATTTTTGACTCGATGGCTACTCTCAGATGAAAATCTAAAATAAAAGAATCGAGTGGAGATTAATCCGCCGCAATATATAATAATTAAATAAGTAAATAACAAGTTTGATTTGATTTTAAAAAAATCGAAGGGAATATTGAAGTCTGGGCTTGTGATTTTACTGGCTGGTTTCAGTGGCTTATTTACACCTACAACTCCCAAGGGGGTTCAACCCAGTTAATGTGTACAAAAATTTGAAAAGACTCAAAATATTGTTGATAATACCAGCAGGTCCAAGAAGACGTATAAAAATTAAAAAATGTTATCAGGCGTTGCATAGTATGTAGGTGAAATAATTTGGTCGGAATGTCACCCGTATTAATAAAGGTTTCAGCTCTCTAATTTCACAAAGATCAGTAGATGAAAGAATGAAAGAAATATAGATTCAAGAGGGTTAAATTCAGTTTTTGCCTACGAAGAATTTAGAAGTGGCGAACGGTGATTTAATTTACAGGTAAGCTATAAAAAGATACTAGTATACTATATATTATATTTTTTTCTCTGGTTCTGTGTGATACAACAACTATCATCTATGAAAACAACTCAAACGACGTAACTTTGTGAGATATTATATTGTGAATCCATTAATTTAACACAAAAATTAGTTAAAAGTTTATTAAAAATAGCACAATGAATTCAGACAGTATTAAGTATTCTCATCACAATAAAACTGTCAACTGGTCGATTTGTTTTATAAATGAATAATGCCAAAAACGGCCGCGTTGAGCGCCACATGTGTTGCGAGTCATATGTAAAAATAGTCTATGTATGTATATGTAAAAATGATTGAAATACTGTTTTTAAAATCGAAAATCTTCAAAGAATTTGTGTAATCTGCAAGTTAGCTCTAGGAAGAAAAACCCGCTACTGGGTTTAATATGTTCAAAATATAGTACACTAAATAAATTTGTATGAAGAAATAAGCTGGAGTAATTGGCTAGTTTCTTGGCTCATTGCTGGTAATTGCCACGTTTTATTGATATTTTTAAGAAAAAGTAATTATTTGTTTTTTTTTCCTGTAAATAAAGTATCCGTAAAACACTATTATGGATAGTCCAATATTCGCCTCTGGAATTTGGATAAGCTTAAATTATTGTTTAAGAAAAGGTCAATTAAAGATGGAGTAACATTATTGCAGTAGTGAAAAAAACAGTTTTGAGAAGGAAATGTGGAAGAAATTAACATGGTTTATGGTTATTAAAATATTTAAAAAAAAATTGAAATTCTTATATGATTTGAAATATTCATAAAATCCAAAGGGGATGGAGTTTTCTCAAAAAAAATCCTTGACAAATATTTTTCGAACCTGGGTTTATTTTTAAATAGAAAAATAAAAAATTAGATTTATATCCAGCAGAAGATTTTCTTATCTCGTTTTTGAAAGTTGAATATTATTATTCAAAGAAAATTCAACTTCTTGAATTATTCAAATAAGCAATCTCGGAAAACTGTTGGAAGATCGAAACCTACTTTTTTTCATAATAAATAAGGGTAACACAATATGCGATATACATTTTTGAGATGCGCATGTGATTGACAATTGACAATTTATATAGCGCCACTTTCGTTTTGAAATACGTCAAAAGCGCTTAACAAAAATTATTGATTATATAAAAAGTTATCATTATTTTCCTATTCGCACCTAGTGCAATTATTTTAATTGTTTTTTATTATTCTAGAAAGGTAAGGTGATCAGTCTTATGTTACAGGTGCCAGTCCAGGAACAATGTAATGTTGCAGTGTAAAAACCAATATTCCACGAAGTTTTGACGACTGGCTGAATTTCCGCCCTAGGGAGAAAATCCAGCCAGTTTGCAAACATTTGGTAGTACTTAAAACATTATCGAATAAACTAACTGATAAAAGAAGAAATACAAAACTTATAAAATTATTTTTAGGCGTTGCCTAGTAGGTTAAATTGGTTCTGCTGGATGAATCTCACCCACACGATACAGATTTAAGCTGTTTTACTTCACAAAAGTCAACAGATGGAAGAGTTACGGAAATGTGGCTATTTTAATATAGGCAGAATGGTGAATGTTACATAGTGTGTAAAGAAGCCACTTAAACCAGACAATGACAGGTCATAAGCCCTGTAAATACCTAAACGTATATATATTTATATTAATTAGTCAACACCGACTTATAAAATATACCCAATCATCGGAATTGCTCCACCACACATTCGAAGAAAGACAGCCGCAGAAGCAGAGAAGTGCAAACATATCTACGATCCTAGACATCCCCTACACCACCATCAACCAACGTCCTCGCGTCTGAGATCTAGAAACAGTTTTATCAAAGCCACCTCTCTTGTTGAATCCTCACAACAGCGGAGAGAAGAACTATGGCAACAGGATCTTGGAGCGAGACCGTGGATGGATCCAAATGAGGGTATCCGAGGAGGTGAACACCTACCATACTCTCTATGGAGCCCTCAATAGACTACGGGTGGGTGTTACACGATGTAAAAAAATCTCCAAAAGTGGTTGTACCTCTCTGGTGATGATATATTGTGTGAACCAGGACGACACCTATTGACATGCCCGCTCATGGAGGAAGGCTGCACTCCAGGGGACCTAATTGTGGCAAACGACAAAACGATATCTGTCGCCGCATATTAGAGTGGCAGGATATAATCTAACCGGACACGCTAAGTAAGTAAGTAAGTACTTATTAATATTTCCTTCTCAAAAATGTCTTTCTCTGTTGCAACAGACTAAGATCAATATTATACGTCCATTCTGCCAGGAATCGAACCCAAGATTGAAAGCATGGTAGGCAAACATGTCAACTGTTATGCAAAGAGACAAATCCGGTTTCTTTTTGTAGGATCTTTACCATCTATCAAATCAAAAACACTCGTCCCGGGTTGTGGTTTTATTTCACATACAGAATTGAATCGTTTGTCGTCATCCGTTTGGAATCAAAAATTTATTCTTCGCATTACTGAATCAATTTGAATTGAAATTCAAGTAAAATAATTGAACTTACCATAACATGCAAAGCTCAAAACAAAACCTTAAGCTGATTTATGGAACTGGTAGGTTTTAATTTCTCATAGCTTCGCACTTCTGTTGGAAGAGTGTTCTATGCCATTGGGCGTTTGGCCTCAAAAGTGCGTTAACCGGATTCAGAGCGTTGATTGCGTCCAAAAATAATAACTTTTATTATTGTCACTGTAGATAAAACTAATCCAAAGTTAGACGTCTTTCATCTGATTAAAAAATGTAAAAAATAAGTTTGTGTAGTCGAGTCGGCTCTAAGGTTTATGACCCTTCTTGTCTTTTAAATTTAAACGTTACACCGTAATACGTAAATCATATGCTTTTTATATATTAGGAATGGTATATTTCATAATAAATTTGTTACTACTACTATTACCATCACGCAATTACCCCGTAAGGGTAGGCAGAGAGAATGGACCGCCACACAAGTTATCCTGGCATACATTCCTAGCTTCATCCACATTCATGCATCTTATCATACATGCTCTTTGGTTCTGTCTGCTTTTTTTTATTTTTAATTTAAATCTTAAAGAAGGGCACACATATCATACATATTGTTATGTGTGTTCTAATAATAACATTGCAAATATATTTAATTTATAAATTGTTTATCACATATGTCTTGACCATTATTTTAAATTTTGATATGTTTTTTTCTTCATAAACTTTCTTCTTCTTCTTTTTCTTCTTTTGACATGACCAGACTAAAGATTTTGGTTTATCTAATCATGACACGCCTTCTTTGGTCGTCCTTGTCATTTTTAACCCATGTTACCGTTCATTTTTGCAATATATACTTGTTTTACCATTCTTTCGTCGTCCATTCACTCTACGTGACCAAACCATCTCAGAGTTCCCTTTTTAATCTTATTAATTATACTTGACTCAGATTAATACTTTCGCCTGATTTCATCATTCGTAACCCTGTCATACATTGATTTCCCACACATTCGCCGAAGAGATCACATTTCAACAATTCGCGTTCATTTATTTAATTTATTAAAAATCCGGTTTTTAGTGCTAGATCATAAAATTTTGAATCAAGGATTCAACCTTTTTCCATTTTAAAAAATATATTTTCATTAATATTATTATTAATAAAACATTTAATACATGAATAAGATATTATGCTCATAAAAAAATAATATAAAAAGAAAACATATTCGTGACAATACGAGTAAATAATATCAGTTAATACTTTCAAAAATAGTAAGAAAATAAAATATTAGAAACATAAAATAAAATAGAGTAAACTATTTATAGAAATTATATTGACGGCTATCACTATCAATAAAATTCAAGTAATATTTTTTAATTGCTACACTTGTAGATTTGCTATTTGATTTTTCGTTTTTTATTTTGTTTGTTGGAACAAAAAACGGCTCCGTAATTAATATACTCTAGTAAATCGTTCCGGCAAAAATATATTTTATTAAAAAAATAATTCCCTCGCTTGCGCTGTAAGTGACACGATATTATTGTTTAGTGAGAACACAAACATTTATGTGTCAAGAAAGTCAGAGAAAACAAAATAAGAACTTCTCCTATAAAAGCTATTTATTAATTATCATCCCACCAAAGATATTTAAAGTTTAATAATCTCAAAAAATTTGAAATACATTTTTAGTTTTATCAGAGTTTGTTTGACATGTATTTTGCTTATAAAGTGCATTTTTCTGTTCATCTCAGTATTGTATTTAAAAACACTGAAACAAGTAAGTTATTGAAAGTTACAAACAAACTCAAATATGTTAGCAAGACGTTTCTTTAAGTTAAGTGACGAATAATAAAATTGTCTCTGGACTATTTAATCATTTTACTAGGATGAATAAATATAAAAATATAAATTTGGTAATGTATCTAAATTAAACACGTTTATTGGATTTTAATTCTACTGTATTTTTTTTAATATACAAGAGGGTATATTGTGAAGCATTTTGTCTGGTTAGGACATCTTCAAACGAGTTTAAAAATGATCAAGATTTTGAAAATGACGAAACGCTTAACAACATACCCTCTTGTATTTCATATTTTAAAAAAAAACTGATTTAATATCCAATATCCAATAAACGTGTTTTATTTTGGATACATTACCAAATTTAATATGGAATTCTACCAATTGTCTGCATACACAATAAATAAAATAAATATATAAGTTAAATTAAAAATTTTATCAATGTCCCGAGAGTGTTCAATGTTCCAGTTGAACATATTAAGTTCTCCAAAACGAAAGCTATTTTCAGGAAAGTGTACAAGCTTGGATTTTGTGTAAGGGCAGAGGCCATTGCAAGAGACTGATGCAAGCTATTGCATAGATTTATATCCTGTTAAGCGTGTTATCCAGATGTTTATTATAATACATGTTTATGTTTTAATTTTCAATTTTGGTATTGTTTAATAATATGCATTCCTCCACTTTCCATTATTTTGTATCCCAAATCAACACGGGCTCTTGGCTTCACAGAGTTAGCAATACGTTTTTTGTATTTGTAAATGTATTTTTTAAAATGTATTTTTTTTAAATTACAAAAAACATTCGTATTATTATTGGTTTAGGTTTTGAAAAAAAATCATGCCCTGCAATCGACATTTCTTGAAAGAATAAATAATTTTAATTTTATACTCAGACGTTCTAGTAAGCATTAAATAATGGCTGGATTTAGGTTTGGTTGCCGCACGCGTAAATAAATCTTCTTTTTAGGTAAATACGGGGCACACGGAAGCGCAGACACGTCTATTTATCGAACTGTTTTTTAAGATTGTGTACAGTCAGCTTAGTTTAACCAACAATTATTCAGTTTATCAAAAAAAATAACCATAAAAAATTTTTACGTCTTTCTTTTAATAAATCGGCTCCTAAGTGGAGCCTGTGGACATCACCAGACGCCCCCAAGAGATCCTATCGCCAGCCAACAGTCTCGATAAAATAGGTGCGAAGATTTTCACGGTCACTGTTACCATTTTTTTTCTTTTTTGAGGGATACCGATAAACGGAAGCTGTTTATAAACTAAGTTGCCAAGGATGTGGTAAAGGGTGCAAAGGACAAACAGGGCGCACAGCAAAAAAAAGGATTGACGATCACAAAAGAGTGTGTAAACTTGGGCATCCTGACAAATCTGCAATAGCGGAACATTTTATAGATACCGGATATTGTTTCGCTTTTGAGTAATTTTGCATAAACCCAGTAATTACAGTGCACGAATAATAAAAGAGGCAACTGAAATACATTAACACCCAAATAACGTAAACATGGCTAAAATTAAACTCAACATGGTTTCCAGTACTACATACTACAAAAATGAATAGAAATGTGCCTACTGCCGACTGCGACACGGTACAAATTACTTGTACTTAAACACACACTTTTTTTCTGCAAAACACTCAGCTTATCCTGCTGATGGTTCCTGCGATGTTAGCCGAAACGTCGGAACAAATCCAACACACGGTATTACCCAAAAAAGAAACGTATTGATAACAGTATCGATTCTTTTCACGTCAACCCCGCGTCCCTTAGTTCGGTCGAATGATCGTCACGGTCTTCCAGGACGGCGGGAGCCCAAAAGAGTGAAAAAGAGACAAGCCAGGTCCATCGCCGCACCCTTAAAGCGCTTGCTAAAAGAGGCTGTGCCACCCGTTCTCGGATAAAAGTTTTAGTAATGAAACTAAACCACCTTCTACATAATATTTTCAATACTCACTTTCGAAACTCATAACTTTGGTGCTTTGGCAAAGTGCCAAGATTCGCACCCATACAAGAGATGATCCCTCTAAGGGAGAATTGATATTTAATTTTTAAAAAATGATCTTTTATTCACAATTCGATTAATTTTGAAAAGAGATTTCTTTTTTCTATCTACCACGATTCATCAAATTGTGTTATTATTAAACATGTAAGCAACAGCCTACCAAAAGATCATTTTGCCTTACCACGTGTACAAAATGATCCCTTAAGAATATTGTGTTATATTTATATTTAAAACATAATATTTTCTCATGGTTATTATTATTTTTTATGTAGAGATGTTGTTTTTTTTTTACTTTTTGTTTTTTGTTTTATATGTTAACTTTTTATTTTTATTTTTAGTTATTCTATTATTTAATACTATGTACTACATGTTCATTGTGCACTGTTAAATTAAATTATATTTTTTTTGTAAAAGGTTCTTCGAACCGTCGATGTATAAAATCATTCAGGGGTTATTATTTTAAAAAAAATCTAAAATATTAATTAACTGACATATGAATAATAAAGGAAATAGACATTATTTTATAATATTGTTTGTGCAGTATAAATAATATGCTGTACAACAACTTTATATGATGTTTAAAAATGACTTACCTTAGATCAGACAGGTGAAAATTACATTTTTTTACGCACACTTGATCTCACTGCACGCGTCTTTCCGCCATTACTATCAAATGTTTAAAACATTGTTATATATATGTTTACAGAATTAAACAATACGAGTATATGGCATAAGTAGTTTTGTTAAAATCTAAGTGATTGTTTTACCTCGACGGATCATTTTGCACACGTTTCCCTTACTAGCATTTCACAATAATCAGCGTTTCGTTTTGACGGTGTATAAACTAGTTTTAGATAATGAAAAGTTGCTCTTGCAATTTTCAGCCGGTTCGCAAGTTCTTTGTGCGTGTCCCCGTCCTAGTTACGTGGAATTTAGGTAGGTGTTTAAAGTTATCAACTTTTTCGATCCTCTACCGACTATTACATAGAGGCTGATCAGGCTGGAAAAGAGTGTGTTGCTTATTATCTGGGTCATCGAAATTCAAGAGCAGTTCTTTCTCTTTAAGTTTACTAAATAACTTAATATACCCAAATTTCAATACTTACTAAAAATATAAAAAACCTCGCTTCAGAAGTTGAGGAAATTCGGCATAAATATATCACAACTTACATTTTATTTTATTAGTGAAATTCGCAGCAATACACAAATATAGCCCATGTAAAATTTTGACCCAGCATCTTGATTTATTAAATCTGACTGTACATTCCGTACATGTTCCGCTCGTAGAAGATAGGAACCTTCCTTTGCTCGTGTACTCGAACATACAGCGCAGCGTACAGAAGTGCTAGGGTAGAGATCAATAGGGAAGCTGTACCCTGCAGGATACACGACTGAATATAATCAGGACACTTTTTATGATCAGGACAGAAAATGAAGGAATCTGAAAGGAAAATAGAGCTGTAAAATGAAATCGATTACGCAAATAGGCCGTTCTTTGCGAAGGCCAAACAAATTTGTATTTTTAGAAAAATAAGAACTAGACTCATGGAAAGATCATCGCAGTAAATAACTTGAAGCATGTCGTATTTATTGACCTCGTTTTATAATTTTCAAAACTCTTTAGTTTTTTTAAGTGTTAAGTTTGTAAAATAACGCAATTAAATTCATATTCACAAATAAGCAACAAAAAAACTCACGCCGTTTTTCCGAAGAGGTAGATAGAGAGGATAGAACGCCATATCACTCTGTCGAGTGATATGGCGTTCTATCCTCTCTATTTGACATTTGCATTTGCATGCGAACCTCACTTTCTTTACTTTAAATCTTACCTTTTAATTAATTTTACAATGTTTTTTTCATTATTTCCATTTTTGTAAATACTAACTACAGGCTTTTTTATTTTAATTTTTAAACTACATTCATTTATATACTATTAAACGTGTTGTCCCGATGCCCTTTGAAATGCACGGTTTTTCAGGTTTAGACCGCGAAACTTTAGAGGAACATTCCTCATGGTAAGCTTTAAAAAAAAACCTAATAATTTCTCCAAAAAATCATTAAAAAAAAACTTTAAAAGTCAAAATAATAAAAAAGTAAAACTAATCCAAGAAAATTTGTTTACAGTTTTATTAAAAAATTTATCGAAATCATTAACTATGGAGTTTTTTCAAGAAATATTATAAAAAAAACATCAATATTTTGTTCACTTTGCCTAGCTGTCTTAAACAGTACTTATGATTTTTTTGTTGTTTTACTGTAGAATGTTTTATTATTTAAAGTTTCTACTGAATATGCAATATAATTTTTAGTTTATTTTTTTAAATATAAATCTTGTATAATTTTTGGTTTAATTTTTTTTATGGGTGTAAGAAAATTCATATTTAAAAAAATTAAGAAAAATATTCAGCCAAATATGTTAATATTATAAATGTTTGTAAAAGGCAGATTGGCCGTTTATGTTTATAAAATAATATAAAATATTATATTAGAATTACTTAAGTGCTCAATCGAGTTGTAATTACTCCCGGGAATTTAATTAAATTGTATTTTATTCTTGTAATGTACTTTGTATTACCAAATCGGGTTATGGTCCTGTGGCTAGTATCGCGGATTCACGGATCAAAGGTCCGAGGTTTGCATCCCTCTCTATCACAACTTGGTTCCCATTTTCTAATAGTAAGTTATTTAGAACCCGTCGAAAATGCCCCCCAAAGCTGAGATATTTGGGTAAATCATATTTATTTATTTGTTATTTTACAATTTATGTATTACATGAATGTTCCCTAACTAAGGGTGTTCCGGGCTGAGGGAGACATTTTATATAATTTTGAAATATGCCTTATTAAACATAACTAAATCATAATATCAAATACGATAAATCGAAAGTGATGGTTTTTAAAAGGGATAAAAATATAACTAAATGTGAGATCACTGTGAACGGAGATATTCTAAATCAGGTAGAAGAGTTTGTGTAACTAGTAAGTATGTTTACTAGGTATGGAAAAGAGGGTGAGTGCCGGGAACAGAATGAACGGTGCACTGAAATCTACTTTGGCAAACAATTGTTATTGCAGGAGGCAAAACTAGCGGTTCACAATGGAGTTCTAATACCAACTCTAATGTATGAGAGCAAAGTATAGAATTGGAAAAATAATAATGAAAGTAGGTTAAATGCTTTTAAAGTGCGATCCTTCAGGAAAATATGTATGGTCCGTGAACTAGGTAAGGTAAGGCTGAGACTTGCATGGACAGAATCAAGAAAGGGGTGCTGCGTTAATTTGAAAGAACGGCTGAAAGGATCTACGATGCGAATGTTGATGGATGCAAAAAACGAAGAAGACCGAGAAAGACATGGCACGATCAAATCCATCAAATACTTGAAGATGGACATGTCAAGAGTAGGAATAATCGGCGTGCGTGCATAAGATGTATAAATGAAGTGGAAGTGAGGTGTGCATGCAAAGACATAGTTATATGGCGTTCTATCCTCTCTGCCTATCCCTGCGGGGAAATGGCGTAATAGTTTGTTTGTTTTTATAAAACATAATAAAAACACATAAAACTCACAAATAAAAACAATATAAATAAAATCAACTTTCTACCTATTTGGCCTGATCGAATAGATCGATGAATAATCAATCCGTGCATATGAACCCAACCGTTTCTTTTTTATAAAATAATTATTATGATAAATAAAATAAAAAAGCGAAAAATACGTATTTTAAAATATATGAGAAACTTCAGAAATCTTTTCATCTAATCAAAATACATAAAACGGGTTGTTCGTTTATATCCAACTGAGGTGTCTCTATTGTCAAACTGATTTTAAATCTATCTCGTCTCTCTCCCGCCTGTATAGCGGTGTGTGCAGGAGGGAGACGTCTGTTGTAGGTGAGAGGTGGCTGATGCACTTACATTACCGAGGTGCAGTGGAACAAGCGAACGAATTTAATCTCACTTCCGGTTGTAAATGGGATATGAAACAGGTATTCGGGAATTCAGGGAAAAAAATTGAGGAATAATCAACCCGTGCGTGATGTGATCAATTCCAATGTTCATTTATTGAACTATCAAAGTCATGAGGGACAATTCAATTTTCGTTTATTTTTACAAAAAAGTTAGCAAATTATTATATACAACCTACTTTTCTATATCTACCCGTCTCTTCGTCAAGTGAGTTGATCGGTCTTACGATACGGGTGCCAGTCCAGGAACAATTCAATATTGAAGTATTTTCGAAAGAGTGCATATATCCATGATTCCTACGTTTATACGTACGCAAAGACAACTCAATCAAATACAAATTAATACCACTTTCGGTCACAGGGATTTTGAGAACCATGCAATAAAAATGTATAACATACTTCCACTGTCTATTAAAACAAATAGAAATTATAAAATGTTCAAAAAGGCTATAAATAAATGAATAGTGGAGCTACGTAGAAGTAAAATGGATTGTCTCATTTGCAGAAACTAATATTGAATCAACTGTTCCTCAAATTTATAGTTTATGTTCAGTTTTTGTTATTATATTGTGTATTTTATAATATAAATAATAGAGGTGTACATAAATTTATTATAAATTTGAATACGTAGTGTTTAAAACTGTCTGAACATTTTGTTAATTATCTCAGTATAAGTCTTCTTTGTTTATTCTCACATGCAAAAATATTTTTTAAAAAGTACATTGTTAAGTGTCCTCGGCACGGGCAACCCCAGTGAGCTCACATTATTTTTATTATTAACCTTTGTTTAAAGTGAATAAAACCAATAAGTAAATAAAATAAATAAATATAATTTTGTTTTAATGTTATTAATTTATTTATCTGTGTTGAGTTCGGATACAATAAAACGGAAAGTAGAAGCATGCATATTATTGAAGAATACTACGAATAAAAAGTTTTAAATAAACATATATTTTAATAAACATCTAGGCAACACGCTTAATGTCTCGCAGCTGTCTCCTACAATGGTCTCTTCCATTAGACGAAATCAAAACTTGTACACTTTTTCTGAAAATGGCTTCATTTTCAATAACATAATATGTTCATCCAGAATACTAGACACTCTCGGAGTCACAAAAGATCGAAAGTCGTACATATTTTTGGTATTAAATAATTTCAATTACAGGAAAACCTCGTACGAGCGTTCTTCTGGGATCTCCTTTTGTAACCACGTGACAAAAAACGCAGTATAGTAAAGAATCTGCATTTTGCAAGATTTACTACAGGAGAGCAAAAACAAAGCTTAATAAATTTTTTTTATGAAACCATCAGATTCCGTGAAATTGACAAATATGTATCTATCGTATTTTAAAAGAAACATGTTTGGCAATTCTACTGTATCTGATAGCTTCTTAAAAAAAATATATCAAAGTTTGTTTTTGCACTTCTGTAAACCTCACAAAATGCTTATTTGATAGTATATATAGGAACATGGATAAATAGAATCAGAAAATGCAATATCACCGGTCGGCGGATACTAAATGAACTTTTTCCAGGAGACAGTCAAAAGGGTTTTCAACATCAAATGTAACATTATTTACTCCGATCCGCGGTACTGATCTTCATCAAAAAGCTCGCCTACTATTGATCTCACGCGTATCGTGTGGTTAAGGAACATCCAATGAGAGTTAAAAGTCCCCCAAATAATAGTTTTTCCAAAATTGTAGATAAGCGGAAATACATAAAAAGTTAACCATCGTGTAACGTCCAACCTTTTCGCCCCTCCCCTTCCTAGCCCCCTCCCCCTAAACATTCTGCAACATATCGCTAAATATTATATGTAATATCTCCATGTAATTTATGTATTTTTTCGTAGGCATACTACGGTGACGATAAAGGTTTTAGTATATTTTAGCATTTGCATGTTGGTGTAGTAAGTATCTTGATAAAGAGACGGGTACGTCTCAAAATTGGTAGACATAAAAAATCGTCCAATGGTAAAATACTAATATTTTCTAACAATAATTAAAATGTTTGGCCAAAATGTTTATGCTTTTAATACAGAAAATAAAGAAGTATTTTAACAAATTTATTGTTTGTACCAAAATTATCATTCAAAATCTTGCTTTATTGCAGTGAATAAAAATAATATAGGCAATTGATTAAATTTATCAAAGTTTACTAACACATATCCGATTAGCATTACGTATCATAGTATACTTACATACACAGATGCATGTTATGTGTAGGTCCCTATCTTCGCAATTGTTGAGACGAGTATAATTGGGTATACTGAGATGGAAAATTCGTTTGTAATATGAAATTTCCTCTTCTATTGCGACGAAAACTTATAATCAATACGGACTCAAATCTCCTACGTACAAATACCAGTAGTATATTTATTTTTAAAAAAAAAACAATTTAATATCATGAAACCGACACAGTGATATTAATAAACAATACACTCTAAATAACAAGTAACAGATTAAAATAACAACAAGTAACAGTTTGCTAGGAGCGAAAGAAAGTGGGATGGGAAAACAGGGAAGGAAGAGAAAAAGGAAAAATAAAGAGTAAGTAAATATAAAACAAGGCAAAAATAAATAAAAATGAATATAAAAATACACAAACAACATGCATACATTTATATATATTAATTCTTCCTTGGCCTTATTCTCTTCACTGCTGGATAAAAGCCTCTCCCAAACGTCTCTATTCCTTCCTATCACCCGCTTTCATCATTCATGTTTTGCCGGTATTACACTGTCATTTTAATTTTGCTTCAGGATCCATGATATCCATGACTTTGGTTCGGCGCCTTAATTCTTCATTTTTTATTGTCTGTTAGACATACACCGAGCTTCTGTTTTTCCATGGATCGTTGAGTGCATTTTAATTTCTCGCTACTTTTCTGTTACCGACATGGTTTTAAGTCCGTATGTTGTTACCAAAATATGCACGATATTCATAGACTTGTCATTTTAGGCATATGGGGAATTCTTTATTTCTTTTTGGTAATTTTACTGTCTGGTTATCTATACTGAGAGAGAGATAATCAATTTTAAAAATCGACTGGATATAAGTACGATTTGAAATACAGTAATCGGCATAATCTTTTACCATGGTTGAGTATGGTTAAATTCCTGGTGGTTCTGCACTGCAATATTTCATTGTTCTTGGATTGGCACCTGAAGCGTAAGATTAATTATCTTACCTTCAAAATCTTGAAGTAACGTTACAATTGAAGAACCGATGCAGTACCCTGTAAATCCCTGGGTACGGACAGATAAATCATTTTTAATATAAACATATGTTTAGTATTGTGTTATTAGCTAGTAAAATAATATTTTTTTTAATAACTTAGAACAAGGTTACCTTGATTATTGTCAAAATAACCTTACATTGATGTCATAACTGTGTGTATAGTCAGATAAATAAATTAACTGAAATCAGAAGATTACTGATACACATTTCCAAAAATCTATTTTCTTGAAATATATTTGGCAAAAGACTTCAAACTACAAGCATTTCCCCTACAAATACTTAAATTTTACAGTAAATATTATATTTTTTAAAATACCAGTAATAATGCTTCAAACTATCACTTAGATCATTTTGAAATTTATTTATAACTAATTTAGTACTTGTCTCTAAAAATTTGTAAAAACTCAAAATATTGTTTATAAATCCACCCGGTTCATGAAAAAATATAAAATTTGAAAAAAATAATCAGGCGTTGCCTATTATCTAGGTGAAATTATTTATTCACATGGATACCACCCGCATAAATAAAGTTTCAGCTCTTTAACTTCACAAGTATCAGCAAATTAAAGAATTGAAGAAATATAGATGTTAAAAAATGGGCGGAATAGTGAATGTTACGCGGTGTGTAAAGTGGCCACTTAAACCAGCCAATGACAAATCATAAGCCCTGTTAATGACTAGACTTCTATATTACCTCTCTAAATTGTTATAATTCTCTATTGTAATATGTCAATATTAACAGCTCCCTAGGGAATTTTATTTAGACAAACTTAAAATTTTGTTTATTGATTAAAACGAACTTCAATATTTTATGTGATTTTTCTCAAGTCTGGGTACTCGGTGTTGTAATTCACAACTGTAATTGGGCCTACTGGCCTATTCTGGTGGTAAAAAAAGATTTATTTATTAAAAGTGTTTGAGAAAAATAAACATCGCTAGACGCAAAACGATGAGATGCAATGGGTCGAGTAAGCGATGGCGATATGTTTTGTACCCCTCGAGTTCGCGTCCCAAGGAATACCTTTGAATCAACAACATGTCCTAAAATATTGTGATCGCGCGTGAGAATACTTTACGATTTCATCCTCTCTGAGACCTACCGCTGCATATTTATTGACTCCTGAGGTAAATTTATTCCCATTTATCTCCCGCAAGTCACGTGGCTTGTCAGCTTTCACATTTTGCAGATTCACCCAGCTCATTTTTCTATTTTGCGTGCCCATTCCGCCTGTGCGAGCTTTTCCCTATATTTTTATTAGGCAGTCGCACGACCGCGATCGACGCGATGCTCATTCCGCGTCTAGGCAAATAAAGAATATTCTTTTTGGGAAATATTTTTACGACACATATATTTTTTTAAATTTGAAAACTTATTTGCGGATTTTCATATTCATTTTACGAAAAGAATATATACATTTTTTATTCACTCCCTGTTGTTCAAAGTGATATTTTTTACATCTTTTAAAAATTTTGTCTGCGTCTTTTGTTAATTTTGTCTGACAGTTTATTGTATAATTTCAGTCCATCGTTTATTAGTCTCGACTGTCCTTGTCTTGTTTAAGAAAGTTGTTTATGATATTTTTCTGATATTCTCGTATTATGTCCATGTTAACTACATTTTTTTACAAGTTTTAGTTCTTCGTTAACAATTACATAAGTGGCTAATTTACGGATACATTTTCATGATTCTCGTTAAAAGAGTTCAGTTATATTTAATTATTTAGTTTGTTTAAAAAATTATCTAGTTTCTGTTAGATAGGGAAGGTCATATACTAATTTTGATGTTTAAGTTTGTTGTCTTTGTAGTCTGTTAATGTCATTTTGATATCCTGTTCCCCATAGTAGTTGCGTATAACATATTTGAGTTTTTACATAGGCTTCGTACATTAAATTTTTTTCCGTTTTTGGAACAAAATTTTTGATTTTCGAAAAAAGACTCGATAATGTCGCCACTTTGCTAATTAAATAGCTGATATGAATTTTTCATGTTTTTCAATAATACTTATGGCAATAGAAGAAAAAAAGTAAAGATTAGACTCACATATAGATATAAGGCGAAGTCGCCGAATGAAGAAAAAAGACGGTCTGCCTTTTCTTAATATATTTAAAATGTATTTCACGCATTTTTTCCTTGATTACGGCCTTAACGAAGTTATTTTTTACACACTGTAAATATTTACTATTAGCGTGTGTATACGGTTTTCCTTTTTTAATAAATAGTTTTTATGGGATCCAGGACAGTTTAAAAATCCAAAAAAATGCCCAGTTTTATCTGCTGTCTGTACGGTATAAAAATATGATAAATATTTTTGAAAAACGGTGTTTTTTTAACAAAAAAAAACAATATCGGTTCAGTTTTAGAGTGTGGAAAATGGGACGACGAAACCTAGATTTTTTAGATTTTAGTGAGGTATACTTAGTCCAACGCGACGATCAGTTGTCTCTTTCACACAACATCAGGGAGACATCTGCAAAGAGAGTGACAGAAAAGTGACAAAAAAGCTAGTCGGCTATTGCTCATAGCTATATGCTAGAAAATTAGGGCCTCATTTAATTGACCCTTCAGGCCTCGTGTTATCAGCTCTCAGTTGATTAATTAGAATCTCGGGCACTGTGAAATTTTGCCCCTTTGATCCTCACAATTTATTTTTGTTGTTCGAAGCAATATAAATGTAATAAATAATAATCTGTCATTCAGAATACTGCTACCAAAACCACACAAAATTTACAGATATAATACACTTAAGATCCCGGTGCGCCGTGGTGGCCTCCATGGTGTATTGTTTAAGATGATTGACTCACACACCGAAAGTTCTGGGTTCGATTCCTGGTGAGAACACAAAAATTAAATGGGATTTTTCTCGAACCTGGGTGTACTGTACCGTAAACCCTTGTAATTGGACCAAGGCCTCCTGTTATGGTGCAAAAAACAATATTTACGGAAATAGTTCGATAAGTAAGCGATTAACATTGAATAGCGAAGAATCTGTAATTCAAAATAATAACCGAGAGTTATCGCCGATTCCAGCGTTTTCATCCCTACCGATTTCGATCAATATTCTACCGTTTTTTTTATATTTCTATATTTTCCACAGATTAAAAAAAAATATTTTTTTGCTCCAATACAATCAACCCACTTATAAATTAATTAACTAAATATGCATTTGCTTTTTACAATATTTGAAATGGTCCAAATGTTTGCAGACAAAATACTGGATTTCACCCCCTCGGGAGTCATTAAAATTAACAAATTACAACAGGGATGAAGAAAACCTTTAAGAAGGGAACATAGAAGTCTAGGCATTGATAGGGCTTATGACCTGTCACTAGTTGGTTGGAGTGGCCACTTTACACACTGCGTGACATTCGTAATAAAACCAACTTGTCCTGAAAGAAGTTTAATTGTTTAACAGTTTAACAGTTGCCTCGTATGTGAAAGAATTCAGTCAGATGAATCTGATAACAACAATAAAGGTTTTAGCTTTTTAAGTTCACTAAAATCAACAAATGGAAGACTGAAAGTAATCTGGATGTTCAAACAGGCAAAATAGTGAATGTTACACAGTGTGTAATGTGGCCAATTAAACCAGCCAATGACAGGTCATAAGCCTTGTAAATACCTAGACTTTCATATTCCCTTCTTTAAATGTATTCACCATCCCTGTTGTAATTTGTTAATATGTCATTTCTCTTTATAATTTCATTGATTCTACTTTATGAAAAAGAATATCAGCAGATCACTCAGTAATAACGAAACGTTTTATTCACGTGTAACTTGTGGTGTAGTGGTCAGCACGCTTATCTTCCATGCAAGAGGTATCGGGTTCGATTCCCGACATGAAACCTTTATTCACAAAAGTCAACAGATGGAAGAGTTGAGGAAATGTGGATGTTTAAACATGGGCAGAATGGTGAATGTTACACAGTGTGTAAAGTGACCACTTAAACCAGCCAATGACAGGTCATAAGCCCTGTAAATGCCTAGCATTCCATATTCCCTTCTCAAAAACGTTTTTCCTTTCTGTTGAAATAAATTTACATATTCATTATTGTTCATTGTGATCACTCAAATGCTTAGTATGTTAACAACAGAGAAGAAAAACATTTGAGAAAATGTAATATAGAAATTTAGGCATCCACAGGGCTTATGACCTGTTAATGGCTGGTTTAAGTGGCCACTTTACACACTGTGTAACATTCATCATTCTACTCATAATCGAACATCTATATTTCTTCCATTCGTTCATCTGTTGATGTTTGTGAAGTAAAAGTGGTGAAGCCAAAAGGGCTAAAGCTGAAAGAGCCGAAGCTGAGCTGAAGCCAGAAGCTGAAGAGCTGAGAGCCATTGACAGGTCATAAGCCCTGTAGATACCTAGACTTCTATATTACCTTCTTTTAAATGTTCTTCATCTATGTTGTAATATGTTAATATAAACAGCTCCCCAGGGAGTTGAATCTAGTCCTTTTCTACAAAAATTTGGACAAATTCAAAATATTGTTGCTTAGTATGTTTTTATGCACGTCGATTAATATTGTGATTACGCCGCTGAAGCCTAAGACTGATCATCTTACCTTCATGTAACAAAAAATGATCAAGTTACGCTACGATTGGTGTATCTATGCAATGTCCTATGCACCATTAGGTGCGGAAAGGGAATGATGATGATGATGATGTGCCATCTAGACTGACAAGACAAAATCTTCTGTTTTACACAGAAAACGCGTCAACAAACTATTTGAAACAATATAACGATATATTTACCGGGGCTGATATTTTTTGTGATAATGTATGTAAATTTAGGTCAAAAATCATAGAAATTTTGCGAGAAGCAGATATATAACTTTCTTATTATAAACATGCTTTTTCATTTGTTTTTTTTTAAATATTATTATATTTAACGTAATTTAAACTATTGTATTTACACTTTGTATCCCGGAGCCATGTAAACACGTGATTATATAACCATGCGTTGTGTCCCGGTCCCGTGTTTTCACGTGGTTTACCAGCTGTCTAAAAAAGTGCATTTTATTGACATCTATTGACTTTTATTACTACTTTTTCGCTCCTGGTAAACCACGTGAAAACACGGGACCGGGACACAACGCATTGTTATTATAATTACGTCTTTGCACGGCTCCGGGATACAAAGCACAAAAAAAGGAGTGAGGCCCTGTATATGTACTTAAGAATTGTTTATTTCTTTTACGTAATGGGAAACGTTAATGTAAGAATATGTATTTGATTAATGTAAAAAATTATATTTAGTTTTAATATTGTATTTTTATTGTTGTTAATAAAAAAAAAATATTTAAAAAATCTGTGCGAACATTACAATGCACAATGTGGCTCTCTAAAAAGGCTTATGTTGGCAAAACTTTCATAATTTTATTTAAATTTATTTATTTCAAATAAATTTGAGAAGTTTCAATTGACTAAACTAAGTATTTTCATAATGTCACTTTTAAGAAACCCTTCACAAAGCATAAAATTTCACAAAAATGGGCCGGGCACAGGGTAAATTTTATGTGTATTCGGCCGGTACTCAAAGTGTTAAGTGTAAACAATTTTTTTTGTGTGTGCATGAGTGTCCTACACTAATTTTCAAAGAAGTTGAGAATATTTGTGAGCATACTGTTTGTTTACCCAATAAAATAAATAAATAAAGTAACAAGCAATGGAATAAGTACAATGGAATTCGAAAATATTTTAAATAGCAGTTTCACCTAATGATACCTGAGTTCGATCAAAGGATAAAGCATTATCCTCTGGCCTTTGTTATCTTCCTGATAAATAAACAAAAAATAAATAAATAACAAAGTGAAAATATCCGAGCGTAGCGCGAGACGCTCCTAGTGTTATCTAGAGGGGAATGGGTTGCGAAGGAGAGTGAAATGATGGTGGAGAAGAGCGATAAGGAAAATGAGGAGGAATGAATGATGAATTAGGTTTGTAAAAAGGAATAGGGACAAAACAACCGAAGGTGAGAGGGTTAATACGTGCGCGTCTGTCTTCAGCGGCGTAGCTGACTTTTAAATTAATTGATGTTATTAAGAAATCTTGTCTAAATTTTTTCAAAATTAATTTTTTAATAGAACCTGCAATACGTTTAATCAAAAATCAAATTTTATTGATATTAATAACATATCTTTAACTTCCTTTAAAAATGAAAATTCAAATTATGATGTTTCGTCTTGAATCCGAGGCCTATAATATGCAGGTTATGTGCAATTCTGTAAGTAGGCACATAATAAATGTACACTGTATGGTCAACTTTAGTTGTATTATATATTTAAATGTGCAACTGTGTGACCTATATTAAGTAGATATATTTTTAAAAATATGTATTACATTTATATTTTTAGTAATATTATAAGTTTTGTATGATTAGTTATATAATTATTATATATTAGTTATATAATAATTTTATGTGACAACATTTAAAATAACAATATTATGTGAAAGCCTCTAATTGGACTTTATGTTTTGTATTTATAATATAATTGTATGTTATAAATTTATAAATGTTTGTTGGCTTTCCCATGAAATGAAATTCAAAGAGGTAAAATAAAAATAAAATATCTTTAGTATTAATATTTACAGCATTCACTTTGCGGTAAAACATTTTACTAAATCAACAATGTTTGAGTTTGTCCGATTTCTTGTAGACAGAAAACTGGATTCAATAGCCTAGAGAGCTGCTAATATTATCATATTACAACAGAGATAAAGAACGTTTTAGAGAAGGGAATACAGAAGTCTAGACCTTTCATTGTTTGGTTTTTTATTAATTGATTTTTTCCACGTTATAAACAAAATTTAATCAATATAATAATGTGACCTCACTGGGGTTACCCGTGCTAAGAATAATTAACAATAATGTTTTATTTCGCATGTTAGAAGATTTAATCTAAAGAGAGAAATAACAAAATGTTGAGACGGTTTTAAACACTACGTATTTATTTTTATATTTAATTTTTATAATGGTATATTATTTAAATTATAAAACGCACAATAAAAGGACGAAAACAACACATAAACAATACGTTTGTGGAGCAGGTAATTAAATATTGGTTTGGGCGAATAGACAATCCATTTTATTTCTGCTTATATTTTAACGTCTATATTCCTTCAATACTTTCATCTTTTGATGTTTTTGAAGTTGATATATATGTTCAAATATAGGCAGAATGGTGAATATTAAACAGCTCGTAAAGTAGCCACTTAAGCCGTCTTCCATCTACAAAGCGCTTGGACGGTAAGTAATCTATCTGCTTTTTACATTTTCCTTAATTTGACAGTGAAGTTTTCAAATGATATAAAAATATATTTTTTAAAACTCAGTTTAAAGTTAGGAGTTAGGTAATAAGTCTTGCACCTACTGAGCGCGTGGACTGCTGAAGTTCTCGACCCCATTTACAAAACTATAGAATTTTGTGGTTGATAACATTTACATATTGAAGCAAGGTTACCTATCGTCTTGCACCTACAAAGCGCATGGACGAGTGGAATTCAAGTGACTTATAGTTATGTCAATAAATTTACAAAAAAATAACACTAAGTTCAGTACATAATTTGTCAAGTGTTCATGCTTAAATTTTTCACATTTAATAAAAAATGAAAGTGCCTTTTTTATATTTAAAAATCTGTAATTAACATTGTTAACATAGTTAATCCAAATATTCAGATTTCTGCATATCGTCTGGCATTTATTGATCCGGGTAATTGGATTTTTAATGTATACGTTTATTTTGTGTGGTTTTGGGAGCATTATTTCGAGTATCAGATTTTCTTTAATTTTTAGTTATTTATTTATTCATACATATACATATATTACAAAAAAGTACAATAATAACGTATCCACAACTCTTCGAGGCCAAAAGCCCTGTGTTGAGTTGGGATACAATATAATGGAAAGTGGAAGCAAGTACATAATTAAATAATAGCAAAAATATATATTATTACATATATATACTTATATTTTAAAGGGCATCTGGACAACACGCTTAATACTTTATAAATCCATGCAATATCTCGTAGCAGTCTCCAGCAATAGTCTTTTCCCTTAGACAAAATGCAGATTTGTACACCTCTTCTAAAAATGGCTTTCGTTTTGGAGAACTTATTTATTTATTTATTAACGGACATTGTCCATGTATACAATTTATAAGGTTTAAATATTACAATAAAAGAATAGTTTAAAACATTTAAAGAAAAAATAAAGAAGCATTGACAAACATAAGGGACATCGAGACAAGATCTGGACTATTTATTTAGTGCTCGTTTAAATCGTTGTAAATTTAAACCAAAAAAGTCCAGATCCTGTCTTGAGTTAACAATACGACAAAGGCGGGTCATTTGAGAATTTAGGCCATAGTTTGTTCTATGCTGATCGATGAATAGTACTTCATTGTTTCTCAATCTACGAGTCGGAATATTGAATTTTACTTATCCCAGTAATGATGGAACATCGATTATACCATTTAGTATGCCGAACATATATATGGAGTCAATATTAGTTCTACGTTTTTGTAGACTAGAAATATTTAACATTGACTCTATTTCAGCATAAGAATTATTATCTCTCTCTAGTCCAAGCATCCACGCTATTTTTCGAAGCAAGCGATGTTGGACTGATTCAATGTGATTTATGCGATTGACATAGAATGGAGACCAGACCACTGAGGCATATTCAAGAAGAGGGCGAACAGTTGAGCAATAAAGAGTTTTGATTGTACGGACATTAGTAAAATCAGAGGATATTCTGTTAATGAAGCCAAGTAATTTCAGTGATTTATTTACTGTATTATCTATATGCTCGTTGTATGTCAGTTTATAGTCCAAAACAACTCCTAAATCTCTGATGGACTTGACTACATCAATTTTGAAGTATGTAACTTAATATGTTCATCCAAGACATTGAACACTCTTGGGGCCATAAAAGAGAAATTTCTCTGAGCAAACGTCGTGCGTGTTTTTGGAATTAAATCATTCAAATTACAGGAAAATCTCGTGCGTGCATTCTACTGGGATCTACTCCTGTACTTGCATGACCAGAAATGTGTCCATGACCCTTTTAAAAAGTCTCATGTCTAGCACCTTCATGAATTTGAATAATATCTCAGATGGGAAAGTGGGTGGACAACGCAGCATCACTCTTAGTATAAATTTTTGTTCGTTTAGTAGGGGTTTCATGATAGACGCAGTGCAACCTCCCCAGTCCATTATACTATAGGTAGACACTGACTGACAAAGAGCAAAATACACAGTTCTGAGAGTGCCAATACCCAAGATGTTCCCAAGTGAGCAAAATACGTGAGACAGTTTTCTTAATCTGGAAACCTGTTAAATATCTAATAACATTTAGATTGCTTCGAACTGCAAAAAAATCATTGTGAAGCCTAAATGGGCGATAATTATAGATTGCCGGGAACCTTATCAACCGAGGCCCGAAAGACTAATCAATTAAAGCTGCCGATCAAACGATTACATGAGTATTTAATATTCTAGCATGCAATAGACTTTTTCCTGCAAGTAGATATTATTTTCCCTTTTTTGTCACGCATTGTTAATGATTTATCTGCTGGTTTTTTATATTTTATTTTTAAAAAATATTCAAATATAGTAGCGAGATTCGATTACAATGTACGAGTCCACACAGCCATTGTACGTGTTCTCATTACCATTTCAGAATCTTATCTTTAGTCTTTGTATACACTTGTATAATAAGTATATAAATATCATTTATAGTGTGCCAATTTTGTCGAATATTTTCTCAAGGACTTCTAGAACGTGGATGTTGTTCATTTTATTCGAAAAATAAACCACATTATTTTTTATGTCTTCGTTTTTATGGGTGCATTATCAAATTATGCATAAATCTATTTTTAGAAGAACAGTTCTGGTAAAAGTAATGTTTTTACAATCATTAGAACATCTCCCGAAAGTAAAATAAATCAAATAAACATCTCAATCGGTTTTATTATCGGCAATAAAAAACAAATAAAATAGTTTGTCAGCTTTTAAAAATGCCATTAAAGGAAGGCTGTGTTGATATGTACAAATCTTATCGTCTGGAAGGTTCTATTGCTTCAACCGCAGAAGTGTGAGGGGATAGAATATTAGTTGTTTGTTTTCCATTAACTGGGGCGTTTATAGTCAACAAAGCTTACCTTTTATGTATTTAGATGCACCCTCTTGTATCGACATACTTCTACACTAACTTCTAAACTAACTGAAATGTTTAGATTTACAATTCATCCCCAGGGCTAATGTTTTATTTCATCAAGTATAAGTATAATGATAAATTATTATTTATACTATAAAACTGTTGGTCATCTTAAGTTTCCGAAACATTTCTACAGTATGCTTCAATGCATTTTTTTACGATCCAGAACTTTTAGAAAAAACAATGATTCATAATAGATACTATTGCTGATTTTCGCAAAAATCACATAATGTA
Organism: Micrasema longulum; assembly: GCF_059751315.1. NCBI lineage: Eukaryota > Metazoa > Arthropoda > Insecta > Trichoptera > Brachycentridae > Micrasema > Micrasema longulum. The sequence continues at coordinate 48,824 of NW_028278001.1, forward strand.
CATAATATTATTTCATTTCAATTCATTTTATTTTCCTTTGAGATGTTTACATAAAAAATAGGTAGAAATATATTAACAATACTAGAGAAAAGCGTTTACGTAATTGACTTTTGCATTTATGTGTGTGTATGTGTGAATGAATGAAACAGGGTGCGTGTGTGTGGGCTAAAGCATAAAAAATAATCATTTAAAACTGGTATTTATATCGAAAAGAGTACAAGACAGGGCTTGGTGAGAAGTTCGATTATTTAAAAAAAAAACAAAAAGTTCATACCAACTTTCGAAACCTTTTTGAAAATATTTTAGTTAAGTAATGTAAATTGTATTTCCAAAAAGTAAGTTAAATTTGCAAAACATTATTCTGAAAAAATAGCATTTTATTTCAAAATTAAATTGATACACACTGAATAAATAATGTGCAACGAGTTCCATATAATCAAAGATACGGTAGATAAACATAAAATGCAGTGAATACGAAGTAATGTCAAGGTAGGGATGATAATACGCGTACGTTGATTCAAAACAAACATACAAGTACATATTAAATTCACCTACATAATAATATATACAAATAAGAGTAACATGTGTGCTTGACAAAAATGATTTAAATGACAAAAAGCAGGTGCCACAACGGTAGTAATTACCTAACGTCCATGAATCTAAATATGTAAAAACATGAAGCATACGATGATATTTGTAATTGCGTCTGTTTGTTTTCCTGTAAACTCATTTAATTTAGTGGCATTGCCTTTATTTAGTGACATAATCTATACCTAAAATAGTGACATAATCTACACCCATCACCGAGAAATATTTTACATCCGCGAACAAAAACTACGTCTAAAAACAAAATTACATCCAGTGATGTAACAAACTATCTTATAACAAATAATATAAAATGACCAAGTCTTTCATACCTGGTGACATAAACCACATCTGATGACATAACTTATATTAAGTGGTATTACCCATACTTGATAAACAAAAATTAACCAAATAAAGATAGAGCCAAATTAATAATAAATAATCGTTTATCGGTGCGTTTGTAATACGAAAAAAAAAGGAAATTATCGTAAGAAATTAATTAAAAAATAAAAAAAAACTATTAGTAATAGAAATTAAAAAATAATACTGCGAATGTTTTAAAAAGAGTAATAAAGATATACACGTTTTTAGGCTCTACAGTTTTGATTTTTGATTAAAAAGTATTGTAATCGTCTGCTTCTTTGCTCCAACCTGGTAGAGTTTTTTAGCTCGGCCGGAAACTTGCTAAACAGTTTTGGTATAAAAAATTATGTTGTTCTGCTTTGATAGAAGTTTTGAGCTTCAGACTACCAGTTTCATGACTGAAATTGACCTAGTTCCAAGTTGGTGACAGAGCGGGGTTTTTTCTTTATCAAAATACTTAATTATTTACTGAAAGTGGGATGTTTGTTTCACCGGAAGTATCCTACAGGGCTTAAATAGGAAAGCGTCAACTTGTTTTATAACATTTTTGATTTCATCATTTAAAGTAATTATCTTGAGGAGTCTTTTCTGAAGATTAAACTTTGTGGCGTAACTCGATCTGATGACATATCCCATATCTGATGACATCCCGTGACAAGGATTTAAGAGCTTAATAGTCCACGGGCCGCCCTGGACGAGTAAAAGTCTGCCTGAAGTTGGGGTCTGGCAGATCGATATGGCCACCCTTTCCTCCACCACCGCCCCTCGGCTGCCCCACCCTGAGATCATAATTACCAACAAACAATTCTCTCACCAGGTAAACTCACGCGGAGTATAGAGCATGGAAAGTTACTCGGGATCATATTTCTGCTTGTCTCATTTCATTACCGAGCAATAGAGATATCGACACACAACACACTTTGCGGGTAATTAATAATTATTATTGATGATTTATACACACATAATGATTTAGGTTCATGCTTTATTACAGCGGAGAGAATATTAAAGGTTGATTCTATATCTTTGCATAAATTGAATCTTAAAATTACACGATTTTTAACATTTATGTTATGACTTGGTAAAATAATACAGTTTATGTATTAAAATGAAATAAAATCATTTTGTTTTTATGTCCCAATTATATTTTTTTATAATTTGACAACCAACTAGTTTCGGCAATACTATGCCTTCTTCAGGGTTAATTACAAACTAACATAACATATATACATTTTTCACAGTGAAGGTAGAGTGGGCGTGGCTACGGGTGAAGAGAAGAAAGGGGGTTTGTGTGTGGTTCAATTTTTTGAAACATTAGAGATTAGAAAGGCTGTAAATAAAAATTTAAATATTTTTAATAATCAAATAAATCTTAGTAATAGTCCCATTTTAAATATATTCCCTCTCCCTAAATCCACACACAAACCACCTCTCTTCTCTACCCCCGTAGCCACGCCCACTCTACCTTCACTGTGAAAATTTTATATATGATATGTTTGTTTATAATTAACCCCGAAGAAGGCATAGTACTGCCAAAACTAGTTGGTTGTCAAATTATAAAAAATACAAGTAGTACATAAAAACAAGGTGATTTTATTTTATTTTAATATATTGAATAATAATGTTCCACAAAGTAAGTGCTTCAAACATAAAAATAATAAAATATATATATTTATAAAAAAGTTAAATTTCTGTAAAGATTTTGTGAAAAACTTATAAACATTATAAATCTTGTAATAAATAATTCACGCCACAGATTTTATTACGAATTTCAATCAGATAGAGTGTGGACCTTGTATTGTAGTAGTTGACGCATTCGCCAAGCGTAAGACTGATCACCTTAATTCCATGTTGCTCAAGATGCTCGAGATACGCTGAAGTTGGTGTTCCAGTAAAGTGCCCTATACTATTTCAGATGTGGATAGGAATACCTTGATGATGATGCTTTCACAATAATTGGCAGAGTTAAATCACTTTTATTATTTTGAACCGGTTACAAATTGTAAAAATTCTTATTATATGGTAAAAGTATATGATTAGCATTAGTAACAATTATTTTATTGCATACGAGGGAGTATTCAAAAGAAACCGGAATAATATTTTTTTAAATTTCATTTATAATTAATTTATTTATTTATTAATATACACGGCACGCAGTGCCTTTTACCTTAAAAAGATACATATTAAAAATAATATAAACATTTCAATATAATGTGAAAAATTTAATATAAAAGTATTATTTTACATAATTTCTATATATATAACAGAGCAATTTTGTATAAAAAACATATTTAGATATAAAAAAATAGTTAAACAATGTGTGCAGATAAAATTTTGAAAGGAAAAGTATTTATAGATATATTTTTTTAAAAGGTACAAAATATAATAAAAATAAATTTAAAAAAACAGTTTTAATAATGACAATTAAAGTTATTTAAAAAATAAGTAAACACGTAAATGTGGTACACAATAGTACCCATACAAAAGTAAACATAGAAAGCACTATTCCCGACATCGTTGATTTGAAGTATTTATCTAAAGGGGTGTTTTCACACTTGAATATTTCATAGTACCTGGACTGGTACCTAAAGCGTAAGACTGACCATCATCACTAATGACCTTCATGTAACAAAAAATGATCAAGATATGCTGGGATTGGTTTACCATTGCAGTGCCCTACGCACCATTAGGTGCGGAAGAGGAATGATCATGTTGATTATTAATGGTAGAAAATATTTTCGTTGCTAAATGGGGTTCGATTCAGATGAAAACATCACTCGGAATAATTTTCAGGGAAATTAATAATGACACTGTGCGGTTGCCGTAGCGGAAAATTTGAAGATCATTTGAGAAAATATTATTGAAGAAGATGTTTTTCAGCGTCCTTAGAATAAACACTGAAAGGAAAGATATGACTGAGTCCCAAGGACGTGGCATTATAAAACGACTATACGCGTATTCGTATTCAGGGATTGGACTGAACGTTTCGGGGGCTACACCAACCCCTGATCAATAAAAAAAACGGTGAAAAAAAAATAAATTATTGCACTACCCTTAAACAAACTTTTTTTTCTGAAAGTAAAAATATGTGAGGAAGGTATTTAGATACTAATTTACAAGGCAACGCTTGTCATATTTATGTAAATTTAATTTCTTCACAATGACCCATTTGATAATTTATTTAATTGCTTTTGCCCGCGGTTTCACTCGCGTGGTTTACGGGAGAAATGAATTCATGCATAAGTTTTCACCTTTTCCAATAAAAACATTCCAGTCAAAATGCTATCTTTTTTTTATGATAAAAAGTATCCTGTATCGATTGCCGGCTCTCCGATTTTCGATTTGCAAAAAATACAAATATCCTTTATTTTATAGTGCGTCGACGTAAAATCGTTATCCTGTATGAATGTTTATTATGTTTTCCTCTTAGAATTTTCCCGAGGGAGTGAGATGTCTTTTTTTGGGATGAAAAGTATTTTTTGATACTTGCTAGCTTTTTGGCTATTTCAATGCAAAAAATCACGTCAATCAATCGTTCCGTTCCAACTGAAAGAAGAATTCATTTTTTTCAACAGCATTTTTTTGGGGTAGTGACATTTCTTTTTTCGGGGTAAAAGTAGCCTTTTCTCTTTTTATCTCTCCAGCTATTCCTATGCAGAAAAATCACGTCAATCGGTCTCTCCGTTGCGACGTGACGGAAACACAAACAAACAGAAAAACATACTTTCGCATTTATAATATTATCATTGATTTATTTCATTATTCTATTAACAAAAATTACACATGACACCATAAATCATTATTTTCACCCTTCGACTTGCGATATAAATCTGTGTTAAGTGAAAAACTTATTTATTTTATTCAGTTAACTGCATTTTATTAAATTTTTTCATTAGACGGTACGTAGATTTACACTTAAATCAACCTAGTTTGATTTACCAATAATCAGAATCATCGCTCTCGTAACATCATCAGATCAGTATGGTTTTTAAGAAATTTACGTTTTGGGAGGGGTATTTTGTAAAAGAGTAGAAGGTATATTTCCGAATATATATTTTTTTTAAATTTAATATTATTTTTTGTATTTTTTTGTAAAGTTTGTATTTGAAGCACAAACTTTGTGGTTTCATTATAATAAAATTTACATTGAATAACTCTGTTTTAAACAACTTATTTTTAATGTTTTCTACCGACCTTTTTCAAAGCTACACAAGCTTCTTTATCAAAATATAATTTAATGTTTTTAAGATTATTCAAAATAGATACATTTACGTGGATATTTATTTATAATTTAGTTCTAGTTTTCTTCCTTTCCAAAAATATTTTGATTACGTCCAAACGTTTGTAGACAAGGTTGAATTTGACTCCCTAGGGAGTAATTATTAAAAGGAAGGCGGTTTTTTTTTTCACACAAACTTATTCCCGTATTTTTTACCTTGATTATGGAACTAGAGCAATGTTTTTTTTAAAAACCATAAATATTTACCACTGGGGTAATTTTATGGTTTCGTTTTATTACAAATTGTTTACTCTGAGAACTAAGACCTTCTAAAAACCCTTAAAAGCACTTAGTTTTACCGTTTTTTAAGATGTATGATATAAATACATATGTGGTTAATAATTTTGCAAAAGCAATCGACACCAAAAATTACATTCTGATACTCATTCTAAAAAAACGACAAAATCCGTTTAGTTTTAAGGTGTGAAAAACGGGAAAAAAAACATCAATTTTGTTAGTTAAGTAAAATCAATCCGACGTGCAGTTGTTTTTTTCACTCACAATTGAGGAGACATTTGCGGGAGAGTGACAGAAACACCATGTTCAAAGACTTATTCATTAAAATTGTCTGGCACCTTATACTCTCTTATGATTGAAATTTATTGCAACTGAGAGGCCAAACGATCATGAGAAGGGAATATGGAGCCATGCCAATGACAGGTCATACGCTCTGTAAATGTCTAGACTTCCATATTTATTTTCAAACATGTTTTTCTTGTCTATTACAAATGGTTTTTCATTCCTTCAGTATTAATATGCTTACAATTTCACTTACGAAAAATCTCCATCTTAGAACGGGTTGAACAAAGTTAAATGAAGACTTATCTAACCAAAGAGCAATTTTTATTTTTGTTAAATACTCTCATGTCATAACAATTCTATGCAAACAAATATATTTACTTAATAAATTTATTAACAAACGCTCATACTCCGCCTTGAAACTTTCGACATAATTATGTTTGAAATATGGTTTTGATTTAATTGTAAAAGTATCTTGTACCACAAATGTATAAATAAATATAATTTTTAAAAGGTTTCAGTTTAATAAATACATGAATACTAAGCAAGCGTATCTCAGCTTTCAAAACTTAAATTATAATAAAAATTAAATGAGGGTAGGTGATTCTGAATACGGGAATCCCAGGAACACGGAAGTCTCTGTGGGCGTAAGAATATTATTATTTTATCCTTATCAATAACAAAAGTGTTTGCACACCTGGCGCGGGAGAGAAAAGCTCCACTTCATATATGGAACTGGGAACATATTCCCATTGTAAAGATTTCCCGCCAGGTGGCACATACTACCTTATAATTCTCTGTTTTCGTCAAATATTTTATTGTTTTAGTAATATGTTTTCAACACGAAAAATTCAGTTCATCATATTCCAAAGAAAAACCTATTATTTATTTTAACCGTCCTGTTTTTCCCTTAAATTTACTTCGTTTTGATTTGTTTTTTTTTTATCTCCTTAATATTTTTTTGTTTATGCGATCTACCATTCTTTGTTATAAAATCATATTAAAGCTCAATTGCTTTGACTAGACATATCGTACCTCTGATAGAATAGAGTCATAACTAAAAAAAACTGATCTTGAGTTAACGATACCGTGTGTTTTTTTTTTATTTTTTATTCTCCTATGCTAAAAAAAACTTAATTCTAGCTTTACGTTTGACTTTATGACACACTTACACTAACATTTATTAGAATGCGACCATTCTCAAACATTGTGATATTTATTTTTTTTACTTTATGACAATCGAGATTTTCCTAAAAAAATTGACACATTTTTAAGACAAATCTAAATATATATTATGACATATTATTATTAATTTAAAAGGTGAAAAAAATGGTTTTAAAGCAACCTGTAAATTTAGTTTCTAGGATCTCCTAAAAAGTGTTTTATTTTCAGTTACGACTATTTTATCGGATGTGCAATGTATATAAAACTTCTAAAAATTGCGGAAAACGTTACGTCAAACGTTATGTCAAATTGCAAATGTTACGCAGTGACCAGCCAATGACAAGTCATACACTCTGTTCATAATAATTACTTCATCTCAGCTAAGATATATATCCAGGTTATTTCCTTCGTCTCCATTGTGATGTCTGTTTACGTTTTCATTAGTTGTAAATAACTTTTGTAGAGCAGGGAATGAACCGGAGACTTACGATCCGTGAGTCCACGATATTTTTTTAAGACTTTTACTCTGTTAAATACAATAAATAATAAAAAATATAAAAAATACTACCTGTCATGAGTGATTTCGTTTTCAGTGCCGTAATACTGCATTTATTTGCGGAAAAAATGGTACCTGGAAAAAATATACATGCAAAAAAAAACATTATGTTTTTTTTTTTTAAAGTCATAAATTTCATCGAGAAATCTTAAGTAGTAAGTCTCACCTGCATATATTATTCAAATCAAGCGATTTGCATTTATGTTCAAGTCGAAATGGTAATTGTCCCTATTAAAATAACCCAGCAGGACTAATAGGCAAGTAATCCCTTTGGAAGGTTTTTATTACGTTCAGTTAGGGATGTGAAATATCCTTATTTCTGGGGAATGGAACATAGAGAGCCTTAAGTGACATACATCTGATGCGGGCCAACGCTCTACGGACTACACAATCTGGTAGAGTCCTCTCATTCTGGAGCTGATCGCGATTCATTTAATTATTTTTTTAAACTTTTGTATTGAATTATTTTTTATAGCACAACATGCCAGAATACCTGATAACAGTTGTGAATTATAACAAAAAACACTTATGCTTGAGAAAAATCACATGTATTTTTTATGTTTTCACCGGGAATCAAACCTGGAGCCTGCCGAGCGTGGGTCGAGCGTCTTAGCTATTACACAATTCAAACTCAATTGATATGTTGATTAAAAAATAACAAATTCAAAGGCTTAAAAACAGAAGTAGGTAATGATACTACTCCCCAAAGAAAATTGATACTAGAAATAATTAATATATTTTATTACGGGACTCCATTCAAAAAAACATGCGGTCACCCAAACTTGTTGAACCGAAAAGTCCACAAATGGTTGAAAATTATATTTTGATGTTTTATAAAAGGCCTTCAAATAATCTACATTTGTGTAAAACTTGTATATTTGTGTAAAGCTCCATTGCTCTAAAAAATATTTTGTAATAAACTTCGCTACAATTTGTTACTGATGTAAAAACTATTTTTTTCTCTGCTGAACTAAAACTCTTTTGAAACTCATCAGTTTTACAAGTTAGCCCAACAATATTTGACAATATGTTGTTTTGTTTCTACCAATAAAACCATGTCTAAACGTAAAATCTGGATAGTGTTGAACACTTTATTTTTAATAGTGCTGTGGTTCCATTGCCGATATGGTTATTATTACCTTTAATATGTTTACATAGAGGTCTAGGCGTTATCTTTGATCAAAAACTGTCATTCGTCAGTCCCAAAAACTGCATAGCCAATAAATCCTTAAAAATGCTAGGCTATATTTTACAAATGACAAGGGATTTTAAAAATATCGCTTCATTGAAATTGATGCACGAAGCTTTGGTTATGAGCCAGATTGAATACAACTCAAGTTTATGAACCTCGTATTATAGTTCTCATTAATATACTCTTGAAAGAGTTTTTTTTTAAGATACGTTAACTTTCAACTTGGAATCAGATATGAATTTATTATGACTTTCTATTAAATACTTTGAACTTGTTGAAACTAACTGAGAGAAGAAAAATTATAGATTTACTGAATTTATTTAAGATTATTTACATTACATGGAACTGCCCAAATCTATAAGCACTCATTAACTTCAAGGTACCTGGACAAAGGACTCGTCAAGTACCTCAGTTTAGTTGCAACAATTCGCGAACAGTATACTCATATAATGATATTCTAAATCGACTACATGTACTTGGCAATAACTATTCCGACTTTGCTGATATTTTTAACATAAAGTATATTTATATCAATCAACTCTATTTAATCATTTCAAAGATGGTGAATGGTAATTTATTTTTTTAGATTATAGCGCTTTCTATGTTTACTTTTGTATGGGTACTATTGTGTACCATATTTATGTGTAAACTTGTTTTTTTTAATATAGTTTTATTTTGTACCTCTTGAAGAAAAAATGCAGAAAAAAAATTACTTTTAAAATTTTATCTGCTCACATTGTTTAAATATTTTTTTTATATCTAAATATATTCTTTTTGCGAAATTGCTGTGTTATATTATTTATGTAACATAATACTTTTCAGTTTGATTTTTATGTTTTTCACATTATATTGAAGTGTTTATATTATTATTAATACGTATCTTTGTAAGGTAAAAGGCACTGCGTGCCGTGTAAACTAACTAATAAATTAATATAAATATCTGTTTTTTTTATATCTCTTGTTTGGAATATTTTATATAAAAATTATGCGCATTTTAATACATGTTATAGTTGGAATTATTTCCAGTGAAAAGTCGATTTACGGAACTAAAAAAATAGAAAGGCAGTGATTTAATTTGTGAGTAAGCACGTGCCTTAATAGAACTGGCAGACGACCATTCTTATTAATAGGAATTTAAATTGTGTGATACATAATAATAATGACAATAGTCAGTCTCGTGGTGTAGTAGTCAGCGTATTTGTCTACCATTCAAGAGGTCGTGGGTTCTATTCCCAGCATGGTTGACATTTAAGTCAAGATTGAAATGTAACTATCTAAATATTTTAATTGTTCATTTATCCTTCTTCTTTCCTTCCCATCCCCTCTCCACTCTTCATAGAATACTGTCATTTTTTAAAAAAATGTATTTTTACTATGTTAATCTTTGTTTTTGTATAAAATTAAATGTCATTAATCATGGGTGCATTGTGACTGAGTGTAGTACCCAAGTACGTTACGTCAGAAGGGAATAATAATATTGTTGTCAGCACGCCCTGTAACTAACATCCCCCGCAAGATAAATTATATAAAACTTATCCGGCTACACGATAACACAAAAATTTCACTCCTCAATTTTTTTGCAATTTTGTCATTTTTTCACAAAGTGTTTGAGTTAGATGTTAACTTTTACTGAAAAAAAATCCACTTAAATTTCAAAGTTTTTTTTTAAAAATTGATCATTGAATATTGATTAAAAATATTTTGAGTTTTGTTCAAATTTTTGTAGACAAGAATTGGATTCAACTCCCTGGCGAGCTGTTAGTATTAATATATTACAATAGAAATGAAGAATTTCATCTTGAATATAAAGAACATCATCTCTGTTGTAATATGTTAATTTTAACAGCTCCCCAGGGAGTTGAATCCAGTATTTAGTATTTATTTTGTATCCAAAGTTTGGACAAACTCAAAATATTTTTGATAGATCCATGAAGAAGTACAGAAATTGAAAAAAAAATATTTTCAGGCGTTTCCGAGTATATAGGGGAAATAATTTAATTAGATTAATTTCATTTGCATAAATAAAGGTTTCAGCTATTTAACTTCACAAACATCAACAAATGAAAGAGTTGAAGGAATACAGATGTTCAAATATGAGCAGAATGGTGAATGTTACACAGTGTGTAAAGTGGCCACTTAAATCAGCCAATGACAGGTCATAAGCCTAGTAGATGCCTAGACTTTTATATGACCTTCTCTTAAATGATCTTCATCTCAGTTGCAATATGTGAATATTGAATAAGTTAGTCTATAAACATCTGCCACACGAAATATTGACAAAATCAAAACACTTTTATATTAACATTGCTAATGCTTCGTCTATGTAGAGCAAACTAAAAATAAAATTTAAATTGTTCTGGATAGCAAAAATTTTCATTTATGACCGTGTGAAAACTTCAATGCCGATTTGCCAACAAACGAAAACATGGTCGGTTTTCTTTGTATGCTCAGAATTCAATCTTTTTTGTTTATTTTTTATTGTTATCTGATTTAAAAAAATATAATAATCAAATCTTTTCCACAACCGCTCCTCTGAGCATGTGGACATTACCAAACGCCAGCAGGTGTGATATTTCAAACGCTCTCGCGGCCTTGGAAAAAGCCAATATTTTGCGTATTGAAATACAAAATACGCGAGATAAAAGTGTTTTCTACGATCGAAAGAGCGGTTCGGAATAGCAACGTAGGAGATCCTATTCTATCCTCCCGCATCAATCCCGCGTCCTTTCGTTTCGGCGAATAAAGCTCAAAGATAGTCATTGGCGGCCTTCCGAAACGACGGGAGTCCGTTGGTGGGACCGAGAGACAGCTTGGGTTATGGCTCTCTCGAGGCATTTACAACATTTGCCCACACTAGGTCCACTTACGATAACATAATTGGTATAAAATACATTGAAACTCTGACAGTGGTGGCTAAAGTCACAAAAATGGAGTAGCACATTTATAAAAAAAAATTAAATAACGTGTGAATTGTATTTTTTAAAATAAAATATCATTGATCTTAATTTTTATTCAAAGTATTAATTCACAACTCTTGCCGGAATTCCATTAAGTAATAAAACAATTAATGTTTTCATAGAATATAATCCTCTCTTACAGTACGCCGCCAACACATGTTTCAATAATTTGTCCCACACTGGTCCATTGAAATATTGCGTATTGTATCTCTTCTAACTTATTTTTAAATGAACCTACCCTTAAGATAATATTAAGTTTTATATAAAGTATCCTTACACTGTATAATATTTACCAATCTGAAGATACCCATTAGTGGGTGAAAGCGCTTATTGGTCAAACAAAAAAGTGAAAGTGTACCAAGTATTTTTAATTAGTAACTTATATGTACCAGTAAATATAATTTATTACATCATTTATCTTTAAGGCATAAATTTGGTTTCACAAATTATTAGATTGAGAACATTTAAGAGAAGGAAATATAAAAGTCTAAGCATTTACAGGGCTAATGACTTGTCATTGACTGGCTTAGTTGACCACTATATACACTTCGTAACATTCGCCATTTTGACTATGTTTACATTTCTTCAAAACTTCCATCTATTGATGATCTTTGTGACAATTTCAATCAATGTTTGTAACTATTTGTATTACCACTGATCGACTTTTCAATGTCTACCGGTTTCGAGACGTACCCGTCTCTTCGCCAGTACACAAATTACACTAACACGCAAATCTCACTATGGTGGATGCTTTATATTTTTTTTTCATATGAACATAATTGTAAAATGTATATTAATATTCGTTTAATATTCTAACTGAATTAATATTAATTTTGCCATGTGAATGTGATCTTTTTATTAAATATGCCTAATAATGATTATTCTAATTATTATTTTGATTAATTGGAAACAAGAAACTAGAATTCTGACCATGTATGCGCTCTGTAGCCATACTTGATATTTCAGAATAATGATTGTACATCACCGCCCCAAAGGTGATTTTCACAAAAAGAGGTCTTTGACAATTATTATCCATAATTAATCAGTAAAAACCATTAAATTTGTTATTAATTTAAAAAACACCTTTTTAGAATTTTAGAGGAACCACCCATTAAAGAATGGATGCCTTTAAATTATTTTTAAAAATAAACATGCCCACTCAATTTTCCTGCGCACCCTGTCCATGAACGACGACGACCGACGCCGTTTATAAGATGTTAAAAGATACGCTACGAAATGCAAAATGTCGTCATTTTCAGCGATTTATTCTCCCGCTTCTTACATTTATGTTTTTGAATTGTCGCTTTAAGAAACTTGACAGGCGTTGAAAAGTTGTTTGAGAAATTTACCTTCTATAAAAAAACTGAAGCTATTATAGGCGCAGGTAAGATTCTTTGGGTTTACAACATTAATCTTTATGAGTCTTTTAAATATCCGAACAGGACTTTTAGAATGTGTCAATAATAATAAAATACAAAATAAAAATTTCACTGTACACCAAATTCGTTTCAAACTCTAGAGTGTAGAAGAGTGATTGCAGATCAAATATTCCTGTTTAAACTAGTAAACAACGTCGTAGACTGCCCTTTACTTACAAGTTCTTTAGAATACCTTGTACCCAACAGAACAAGACTCCATACCACATTTAATTTGCCAGTATCTAGGACTAACTCAAGGAAAAACTACTTTTTCTTTAGAGCATGTCATTATTATAATACTGTTCTCTCCGGTCACGCAGACATTTTTCATCTCTCCTATATGAAATATAGAAAATTCCTTATAGACAGTACACCCGTTTAGTTTTACGATGTCAGTAATAATGTATTTATTTGTATGTTCATTATTATGTTTTTGTACCTTTTACATCATTTTTATAAAACTTTTTTCTTTTCTTATTATTTTAATTTAAATTTATCTTGTTTCTATTATCATTATTTTTTTACCTGTATACAAGTTTATGTATTTTTATTTTATTTGCAACTTCTAAGTGCCTAACAACTGTTAATTAGATACTTTTATTTTGATACCGATAATGTACTTAATCAATATCTTACACCACTGTGGAAAATTTTCATTGACTGTTTTCACATTTTTTTTCATATGTATTCTTATTTTCTTTATACAATATAAGTAAAAACTGTTGTTTTTTTCCCAAATAAAAATAAATAAATAAATAAAATAAAAATAATATTGTAGATAGATACACTCCTTGATTATGCAGATGTTTGTTATCCAGATGCTAATTCTGAGTTAGTTGATTAGTTGGAACGATTGCAGAATGATTTTATACGTCAATAAAAATCTTCACAGTATCAGGCATAGAAACAATATTCACATTTTACCACTTCTTCACAATATTATAAATAATCTAACTTGGCCTGATTATCTGAAAGAGCTCTTCCAACCTCTATCACATCATGGGCTAACTTTTCGTTCTAGTAACGAGAGAACCCTTTCAATACTCATTCACCGCTCTATTTTTTTTAGCCCCCTTTTTGTCAAGGACCACTTGCATTTGAGAGGAGGGATATGGAAGTTCAGGCATTTACATGGCTTATGCCTTATCATGGGCTGGTTTGAGTGGCCGCTTTACACACTGTGTAACATTCACCATTTTGCCTATGTTTTATTTATTTAATTTATCCATATATTTTATATTATAAACTATAATTAATAATAAAAATAATGTGACCTCACTGGAGTTACCCATGCCAAAAAAAATCAACAGTATACTAATATTGATGTTTTTTGTTGATATTTCTTGAAAAAACTCCATAGTTAATGATTATGTTAATAATAATCCAGTCTTGAAGATGCCTACTTAGGCGAAAGCGCTCGTTGGTCAAAATACTAAAAAGTAAAACTAAACCAAGAAGTCTCGTTAAAAAGTTTATTTATAATTTTATCATAATCATCAACAGCACACTTTTAAAAAAAAAAATTTTAGATTTAAGAATAAACAAAGCAGACTAACTTAATAAACAGAGATAATTAACAAAATGTTCAGACAGTTTTAAACACTACGTATAATTAATTTATGTACATCCATATGATTTTAATTATAAAACGCACAATGAAAGAACCAAAAACATAACACAAGCTATACATTTGTGGATCAGTTGATTCAATATTGGTTTGAACATCCATATTTCTTTAATTCTTCCATCTGCTGATTTAAGTGAAGTTAAAGAGCTAAAACCTTTATTGTTGTGAAAAGATTCATCTGATCGAACTATTTTACATACTAGGCAACGCCTGGTAAATGTTACACGTTGTGTAAAGTGGCCACTTAAACCAGCCTATGACAGGTCATAAGCCTTGTAAATTCCTAGACTTCAGTATTCCTTTTTCTTAAATGTTCTTTATCGCTGTTGTAATTTGTTAATTTTAATGAAATCCAGTTTTATGTCTACAAACATTTGACAAACTCAAAATATTGTGTAATGTGACAAATTTTTTTTTATGAACACAAGACCATAAGAAGTAATAAATGAAAAAAAAATTTAAATACAAAACTAAACTTAGACATTTACCATCAGAAACACAACAGCATTTTTTGTTATCATGATAAATGTCAATATTGACTCTTTTCTATTTTATTGTACATTTTTGAAAGTTGTGCCCTTGTGTTTGAAAAAAAATTGTCTGACGTCTGACGCCTACTGGGAAAATACAATGACATATTTTGAAAAGAAAACACTGAATCAACGTTATTGTAAATTTGATTATGTGCGTACATCAAATTGGTAATACTTTATATCTCCTAGTTTCCAACTTTTCTAAAATGAGATAGTAATATAGAATTACTATAAATGTTTTGAGACAAGTGATGGATTATAACAATTTATAAGTAAACGTAGTTATGCAGAAAGCAGCCAGCCACAGAAAAGTGAAACTGAGATAATAGAACTTTTGTGAAAAGAGTGAATAATCAAATCTACACAATGCAATGTAGGAATGTTAAATTTGTTAATGTATCCAAAATAAAAAAATCTTTTTGAATTTCGATTCTATTTATTTATTTAACTTTTTGTACATAATGTTATTTGAACATTGGCGGGCTTATTGCCAAATGGCAATTTCTTCCAACCAACCAATTAAATAAAAGTTTTATTTTTATAATTCAAGTAACATAACATATTCAATAGAAAAAAATAATAAAAAGCTAAAGATATATAAAAATAGAAATAAACGTATTTGTTTATGAATTACCTAAAATTAAAACTATTACTCAATGGTATTATTTGAATCGGGTTGTGGTCCTGTGGCTAGTGTCTCGGACTCACGGATCACAGATCCGTCGTTCGAATCCCACTCTACCCCAACTTGATTTCCATTTTCTAATAGTGAGTTATTTACAACTCGTTGAAAATGGGCCTCAAAATCAAATATTTACGTAAATTCTAAAAAATATTTCTTTACTTTAAAAAGAAAATGGGAAAAGATAAAAAAGAGGAAAAAAGAAAGGAGAAGAAATTAAGGAAGAGAAAGGAGATGTTTCTTCAGACGTGATTGAAACACAGATAATGTCGTTAAATCTTTGGTGGTGGATAGGAGATGATTCCACAGTCGATTCTACTTTATTTTAAAAAATAAACAAGAGCGTATATTGTTTGAAAATGTCCTAATAAGACGAAACGAACAATAGACGGTCTTGTATATTTTTAACGATTTTTATTTTGACATTATCAAATTCAATATGAAATTCTATCAATTGTTTTCTTCTTCTTCTTTTCCACGTCCGCTCCTAAGTGGAGCATGTGGACATCACCAGTTGCCTCCAGGAGACCCTATCAGACCCGCCAGCGGGCACTCTTGCCTCCTCCCACGTCAATCTCGCGCTCCTCAGTTCCGCCGAATAAAGTCGAAAGATCGTCATCGACGGCCTTTGAGGACGGCGTGAGCCCGTAGGTTTAAAGAAGAGGCAACTTGGGTTTATGTTCTCCTGAGGCATGCGCAGCACGTGTCTAACCCAGGTCCACTGCCGCATCCTCAAGTGTGTAAAGTGGCCACTTAAACCAGCCAATGACAGTTCATAAGCTCTGCAGATACCTAGACTTCTATATTACTTTCTTTAAAATGTTCTTCATCTCTGTTGTAATATGTTAATTCTAACAGCTCCCCAGGGCCTCGATTATGATTGAAATTCAAATTTATCTTAAATTTTATCTACAATGTAAAAATAAGAGTTCCGTATGAAAAATATAATATATTTACTTTTTTTTTTCAAAACATGTTCAATTACCGGATATCGACGAAGACACTTTGAATTTTCATACAAATATACTCACTTTCATACATAAATATCGATATTAGTTTATACCCTCTCAGTAAATACCGATGAAGATAGCCGTTCATAATTGCAACTCAGAGAGTTGAATCTAGTCCTTGTCTACAAAAATTTTGACATACTCAAAATATTGTCGATATATATTTTTGACTGGCTTATGACGGGGTAAATAGTTAAATGGTCAAAGCAACTTTGTATAAATGTTTCATTTTAATAAATGTTATTAAATATTTGTATATAAACACTTACCGACTTTTCAACTTCTACCGGTTTCGAGACGTACTTCGACGTCTCTTCGTCAGGACACCAATTAAACCAACATGCAAAACTCACTATACACCTTCACCATAGTTGTTGCACAAAAATATAAAACCAACACGACATGCATTTTAAAAAGCACATGCGCTGATTAACAATTTTTATATCCTGTCAACAGTAGTTATAATAATACTAATACTTCTAATAAATGGAGAAGAATTTTTTATGTATAGGTAAATACTATATCAACAAATGTGTCAACATTTTTACCAAATAATATCTAACCTGCTTTTTATACAAATTACAATATGGGTAAATCATTGCTTAATAATAATGATAAAAATAGTTTTTAAATTATTCAGGTGTTTAATGCAATTCTTGTCCTTCCGTTTACATTGGAAGACCACAAAGAAATTTTCATATTCGTGTTAAAGAACATATGACCTTTAAGAACATAAGAACTTTATGGCAGTTTGCACTTACTTAAAAGATAACAAAATTTCTTGCCAATTAATGTTAAGCAAACATTAGTCCAGAGATTACTTCTTCCACTCCTTGACTACGCGGATGTATGTTATCCAGATGCTAACTCTGAATTGCTTGATAAGTTAGAACGATTGCAGAATATTTGTATTCGTTATATCTTTAATCTTCGCAAATTTGACCACATAACCGAGTATCGCACGCAACTACACTGGCTCAGTACCAGGCATAGAAGAAACATTCACATTCTATCACTTCTTCACAATATTTTAAATAATCCCACTTCGCCTGTTTATCTGAAAGAGCTCATCCAACCTCTTTCACAACACGGACTATCTCTTCGTTCTAGTAACGAGAGAACCCTTTTAATACCCTGTCATCGCTCTATTTTTTTTGCCTCCTCTTTCATAGTAGTAGCCGCTCGATTGTGGAATAATCTACCCACTAATGTGAGAGACGCCCCTTCATTATTTACATTTAAGTCAAGATTGAAATATCACTATCTAAATATTTAAATTGTTCCTTTATCCTTCTTCTTTCCTTCCCATCCCCTCTCCTCTCTTCATAGTATAGTGTAATTTTTTATATATATGTATATATTTATTTTTGTTAATCTTTGCTTTTAGTTTTTGTATAAAATTGTAAGATTCAATATGTCCATGTATTTATAATTTTCTCAAACTGAACGGTTTGGGTAGGTAGGAAGAAATTGCCAAGGCAATATGCCTGCCCTTATATGTATATTTATTGTATATGTATATAAAGTATCAAATAAAATAAATAAAATATGAGGTTTCTTCACAATAATAATTTCTCTGAATTCGCAAATTACCTAATCAATATAAATCATGATTTTAATAAAAATACAGGAGTAAAAATCATACAAATCTTACAAATAATAAAGGTATAAATAAATAAGGGTTTACAGTAAATAACATGGAAATATTTTACGTTAGGAAAGCTTTAAAAAATAATGTTTCTTTGATCAATAATCAAACAACGTTTCAATATAGTCCTTTATACGATGTTCCACTGTAATGGTCACACCCTATTAAAACTATTTAGCTCACCCCCTCCCTCCATCCCCTCTACCTTTTTTCACTTTTTCCAACTATTTCTTAAACAACATAGAATATTTTCATAATTTAATCAGTGCATGTTTGTCCTAATCAGTGCATGAGCTTATTAAAATGCATGTCGTTTGGGTTTTATATTTTTGTGCAACAACCATGGTTAAGGAGTATAGTGGATTTTAAATGTTGGTTTAATTGGTGTCCTGATGAAGAGACGAGTACGTTTCGAAACCGGTAGACATAGAAAAGTTGGTAAGTGGTTATATAAAAATATTTAATAACATTTAGTAAAATGTTTGACCACAAAGTTAATGCTATTAATATTAATAATATAGTATGATTTTATATGAATAATATGATAATAAATAATAAATAAATAAATACACGCGTTTAGTGAATTTATTATTTGTCCTATGCACCATTGAGTACGATGATACTGATTATATACTGATTTTACTAATGTCCATACAATTAAAACTCTTTATTGCTCAACTGTTCGCCCTCTTCTAGAATATGCCTCCGTGGTCTGGTCTCCATTCTGGGTCACTCGCATTAATCACATTGAATCAGTCCAACATCGCTTGCTCCGAAAAATAGCGTGGATGCTTGGACTAGAGAGAGGTAATTATTCTTATGCTGAAATAGAGTCAATGTTAAATATTTCTAGTCTACAAAAACGTAGAACTAATATTGACTCCATATATATGTTTGGCATACTAAATGGTATAATCGATGTTCCATCATTACTGGGACAAGTAAAATTCAATATTCTGACTCGTAGATTGAGAAACAATGAAGTACTGTTCATCGATCAGCATAGAACAAACTATGGCCTTAATTCTCCAATGACCCGTCTTTTTCGTATTGTTAACTCAAGATAAGATCTGGACTTTTTGGTTTGAGTTTACGACGATTTAAACGATCACTAAATAAATAGTTCAGATCTTGTCTCGATGTCCCTTATGTTTGTCAATGCTTCTTTTCTTTTTTTTAAAAGTTTTAAAATATTATTTTATTGTAATATTTAAACCCTATAAATTGTATATATGGACAATGTTCGTCAATAAATAAATAAATGATCGTGCTGATGTTTCGCGATGTGTTTCCATAGGCACGGATTGTTCCGTAGCAACTTGATGACGTCACGATTTGTGTTCCGCTCTATCAATAATAATCGCGGGGTACTAAATGACCGCGTGCCGCTGTCATTTGTTACAACACAGGTGATTGATGTTCCGCCTCCCGCTGGCCACCCCTCCGCGCGCATCTCACCTGGCCATGACGTCATCACACCTCGGCCGACGGAAAACGCGTGTCGGTGCCTTGTATTGGCGTATTCGCTATTTTTAAATGAACGAGTCAAGCGCAGAAGGAATTACTTCGCAAAAATTCTGGGAAACGATTCGAAAGTCTAATCGAACATCATCATCATGTTCGTAATTTTTTTATTTTTTTTGACAAAAGAAAAAGTAGCGTTCTTATAATTTACCCAAATATTTCAATTTTGGTGGCCATTTTCAACGAGTTGTAAATAACTCGCTATTAAAACATGGAAACCAAGTTGGGGTAGAGTGAGGTTCGAACCTCGGACCTCTGATCCGTGAGTCCGCAACACTAGCTACGGGACCACAACCATGTAATGTAATGTAAAATCACTTTTTCAAAAGTTTTTTACAAAAAAAAAAAACAACAATCAAACTACCTAACCGTTTTCCCGTAGGTGTAAGAAGAGAAAAAATAATGACATATCGTTATATCCTCGTATACAGACCTCGCTTCCAATGCAATTTTAGGCATGTCTATCTACAAGTATTTTTTGGATTTGGTCATGCCATGTTTTAGTCTATCTTCTTCGATTTTTGCATCCATCAACATTTTCATCGAAAATATTTAGCCGTCCTTACGCTGTCCATTCGCTCAGGGTGTCCAAACCAATCCTTTTATAGTAAAATAAATAAATTAAAAGAACGATAAAAAAATCGAGTACAGATTTTCAAAACAATTTTGTTCAATATTTTCTACAATAAACAATATGCACAAAAGAATAAAAAGTCAGTAAAAAAAAATAATTGTAAAATGTCCTCGACACGGGTTACCCCCGTGAGGACACAATATATTTTTATGTTTAAAAATTAAAATAACAAAAAAAAAAAATGCGAAACCTCGGTTAATTGTTCCGCACCATTGAATCTAGAATCAAAATCACTTCGCGTGTCAAGCATTACCATTCTTCCTAGTGACAGCATCCCACCCCGTTGGAAGTGTTACCTGCAAACACGCTTACCCTAATTGGTTTAACTACATTACACGGGGGATGGTTCAAATCTCGCTGTCCCCGGGCGGCGGCGGGGGCGAGGCCGAGGGCTGGAAACGGGGAGGCTCGGTGGTGCTGACATGGTGTATGCTTTACACTTCACACTTCACCTGGGTAACACATCACCCACTTACCATCTAGATACGTACAAACCACTACACACACGTCATGATGTGTTCCTTTTCAATTGTGATTTTAGACCACTGGTCAAAATTAGGTCAAAATTCTCAAAACAAGCTTTAATCAGCAATGTTTTGAGTAAGATAGATACTTAGATACTAATTATCATGAACCGGATGAAGATTTTGTGGTTGCGGGCAAACAGATCAAAGGTCCGAGGTACAAATCCTCGTCTACCATAACTGGATTCCCATTTTTCCAACAGATGTTATTTACGACTTTTAAGAATTGGTCTGAAAATTCAAATATTTAAGTAAAACAAACTTGTTTAAATTGTGTCCCGCTGTTAAGTCTCCAAGCTTAGTGCGTAGCTAAAATAATTTAAGCAAAAAAACAGGTAACTTTAAATATAATTAATTAATGCTGTTTTTTATTCCCTGCGTGACAATTTAAAAAGCTCACGCCATTGTAGAAGTCTATGTGCCACAGATATCAACAATATTTGTTTATTTCAATTTATTTTCATTGAATTTGTATTTCTGTATTCATTTATTTTATACTTGATATCATTATATAGTTTAAAATTACCGTAGCTGTGTATTTTCATAGTGTAAAAGCTTGCTAGGGCGTTTAAATCAATAAAATAAATATAACTATCTAAATAAGAGGCAGGAAAGGCTATTGAGATGGTATGGGCACGTTGGACGCAGAACATCCGATTACATTATAAGTAAGGAGATTTCCAAGGATTTTTCAATACAAACATCCTGAGAAAGAAGAAGACAAAATAATTTGTGGGTAGTGAAAAAATATAACTAAATGCAGAGGCATAGCCTGGGGGACGTCGTCCAAAGGATCTACAGCCTGAAGACGAGAAAAGCTGATCCAACAGTGAGTTTGGATGACGCTAGGGAGAAGAAGCTGTTTTGCAGCACTGATAGTATTTACTTTTTTTAATTAGTACACAAATATTTCAAAAGGCAGTACTCGTAAATAAGTGCAAACTTTAGGACCTTACTAAAACTTAAGCGTAGCTACATAAACGCTAGAAAATAATATAAAGTGTAAGGTGGTTTGACTTTATAAACAATATTAAAATCCAAGAACGGATGATGCAGCAACCTTCTTCAAAGTCTTGAAGGTGTGGCGGTGGACCTGACTTGGACACGTGCTGCGAATATTTCAAAACGTCAATTCAATTCTGAACTATCATAAACGCTAAAACATAAAATTTGTACGAGAGCGATTTTATCGACTTCACAGACGGTATTGTAAACGTTATATTATTGTTAAATTGCTAACAACAAGAAAATCCTATTAAGAAAGAACAAGAATTAAAAGCTTTTCAAGAGTTATCTAGGGGTTTGGGATAGTTTAGATGGATGTTCTCGAGTGTTAAGCGTTTGGAATAAACAAAAATAATTGAATAACTTCAAATTATTGCAGTTTTGTTATTTAAAGGAAGGAAGGGAATTTTGCAAAGAATCATATTCTGTAAGATAGTTTAGAATTGAATAGACAAGGAAAGCCTTAGCCATACGTATTTTTTTTACACTTGCAAGCTACCGCCGTTTTAGAAGTCTAGAATTTATAGCCGGGACGATGAAACCAACCACCATACTACAGGCCGGACTTAAATTAATTCGATTTCTTTTTTTAGAATTTTTAACTAAGAGCAGCCATCGAGTCGCAAACACCGGTCCGGGGTTCTGGTTATAATGTGTACACAGAAGTGTTTGAACACGGACTTAATAGTGTTTTTAAAATAAAGTGCGATGCTGTAAAGGGAATTTTCTATTTTTCGTTCCTTTATTTCTAAATTGTGAACCAAAATCGAGTTTTTTTCTCATTTTAACAATGTACGGTAGGGATATAAATAAAGCCATTACGCGTGAGGACCACTTGAAGTGTTTATTTTTCTGACCTCTCGACTTGTGACTACATTCCGACACTTGCCTCTTGCCCTGTCCGTCACCGCCCCCCCCCCCTACCCGATGTCTACACCCTCACTTTGTAGCGCAAATACTCCACACTAATTCATACTTTCTTCCCGTCAATCTTCTCTGAAGGACTTTTTAGAAGATCACAAGCGTATAAAACAGCGAAAAAAAAACGAGAAATTCGTAAAACCATAAATACTAGTGGCTTTAGTTTTCATTGTTAATTTAAAAAGGTTTTATGCTCTAGTATTATTTCATACTGTTTGCAGTAAGCTAAATAATTTTTTTATAAATAATCCAAGTAAATTAATAATATTTCGTCCATGTTACAATATATAAAATCCTTTAATATCTTTTATTATAATCCTTTATTTTCAACATTTTAATTTCAACTATGGATGTGTCAATTCATATTTTTAACTATAATAATAAAAAATTACGGTATTCAGTTTTGTTCCACTTTTATTTAAGCAAAACTAGCAGTTCACAGCGGAGTTCTAGTGTCAACTCTAATGTATGGGAGCGAATTATGGAATTGGAAAAATGATGTTGAAAGTAGGTTAAATGCTGTTGAAATACGATTCTTCAGGCGAATGTGAGGTAAAACGATGTATAATAGGTGCACAAATGTCAAGATCTAGTGTGTAAGGCTGAGACATGCATTATCTGAGTTTTGGACATGGACATTTGGTTTGGGCATGTAGAGTGAATAGACAGCGAAAAACGGCTAAAAGGATCTAGGATGCAGAAAACGAAGAAGACCGAGAAAGACATGGCACGATCAAGTCCATCAAATACTTGCAGGTGGACATGTCAAAAGTAGGAATAACCTGCGTGCGTGCATGAGAAATGTAGAGAAAGCGAGGTATGTATGCCAATATAGAGTGATATGGCGTTCTATCCTCTCTGCCTATGCCTCTGGATGGTTTGTTTGTTTATTAAAGCACGGGTGGGTTTTGTCATGACCGATATTGTCAAACTGCTAATCTGGATCGCAGACCAGTCTGACGATATTAGTCACGACAAAACCCGGCCACCGAAAAAATATAAATAAAGCAGAATAAATTGTAATTTATATTAATACAATGAAAATGCAGTTATTGTAAGAAATATAAGTTAAAAAACGAAAACAGGCAATGAAAGAAGTAGAGTTAAATTAAATAAAATCGTGATTTTATAAATTGGAATTTTGAAAATAACTTCGTTTCTGGCAACAAAAAAACGTTATTTAGTATGAGTTAATCTGATTAGAGGATCTTCGTCTTTAATAAGATTTTCGGGTAAGTCAAGGGAGATGTTTCACTGCAATATTTTATTATTCCTAGACTGGCACCTGAAGTGTGTCTTATGGGACTCACCCGGAAATCTATGCACACTGTTGTTTGATTTTATATTGTACAGAAAGTGTAAATATTCCTTTATGTAAACAATAAAATATCAAGGCATCCAAAACACTGATTACCTAGCGCGGATGTCCAATTGCTGACAGTCAGGAAATTGACCTCAATTCCTCACTCGAAATAAGAAAGAACGATTGGCACGGCTACTGAAAAAGCAGTTACCCTAATTACAGGTAGTCAACAATAATCAGTAAGAGTCAAAAAGTTCCGTGTTCTTTGCACGCTCCATCACTGATAATATGTATAATATACATACACGAGTACAAGATGTCGCCTCCAAATGGTCAAATTTTTTCTTTGCTTTTTAATCAATACTGTGAATTCTTTGTAGAATAAAACATAATATAATAGGAAATTCTTTTTTTTTTTAAATTTCCATGTTCCCTTCTTTGATTCCTTGATTCTCCATCTCTGTTGTAATTTGTTAATTTAAAATTTGTGTTCTTCGTTTACTTTACATTGCAGTATGTATTTTCTAATTAACATCTATTTTTGAAAGGCAAAAGGAATTGCGTGCCGTCTGTGCTGATTAACATAAAAAAAATAGCCACTCAATTGGACAGCTAGGCTGTTTATTAAATGCTAGCATTCAATTAAAAGGCTAACAGACGCTGAGCCAAAATATTGAAAGCAACGTTCAACGAAGGAGTTGATCGTCGCTTAGCCTTTTTAATTACAACAATAATAATTGTTTTTTTTTAAAAATATTTTGCCATTTAAAAAAAGTTCTTTCACTAAACTTAATAAGCTCGGTAAACTATCTATTTTTTTAACTTAACCCAACCCAATCCGGTGGCTTTTGGTTTGGCCGTTGTAAAAACAAAACCATTATTTTTAACGTTTTTTAATTAAAGCGACTAAGCGACGCTTTCAACGCAAAGCGTCCGTTAGCCATTCAATGGGATGCCGGCATTTAGTGAACAGCCTAGCCACCCAATTGAGT
This sequence comes from Micrasema longulum, assembly GCF_059751315.1. Classification (NCBI taxonomy): domain Eukaryota; kingdom Metazoa; phylum Arthropoda; class Insecta; order Trichoptera; family Brachycentridae; genus Micrasema; species Micrasema longulum. The sequence continues at coordinate 74,257 of NW_028278001.1, forward strand.
GGCTGATTGAACTATTTGGCGGCGACATATACACAGTAGAGTATAACTTTGTTTTATTCTGTCACCTCCAACTGGTGGAACTCCCTGCATCAACAAGAACAAATCCTATAGTCTAATCACCTTGCTTTCCGTGTAACAAAAACATCCCGGAGACTCTGCAATTGTGGTACTAATGCGGTGCCTTTTGTACCACTGGAGCAGAGAAACTATGAGATAATGAATCTTTCTTACTGATATAAGAGGAATAAAAATGTACTTGAATAATAAAAATCACACAGTTTCCATAACATTCAATGTGAATGTGCCATCGAAATCTGTCTCAGTTTCCGCAAAGTAGCGCAAATAAAAACGAAAACACACAAAATGGCACATTTCACTTCACCTTATCTGCAATGGGCGAATAAAATAAAAGAAATAAAGGCTGAAACATCAATAAAGCAACCTATAACCTATAAATTTGGTTCGCTTCATGCAGAAAATATACACCCTCCAGATAAATCGTTTATTCAGGGGTTGTGTAAAAAATTGGAGCAATCGCGACTGCTACGGCCCACCCTCGACCCCGGGCCTTCCCTCCATACACCTCCGGCTCCCCTGGCGCACTACATACATACTTTCCAACATATTTATTGTCTCGGCTCAGAATCAAAGGAGTCAATATCCAAAACAACACAATTCAACACAAGCTATAAACATTCTATAAATAACCACTAAAGAAAGCTTTACATAAAATTAATTTATTAATACGTTTTTATTTTATAAATGGTTAGTTTACTTAACAGTAATGCCAAATAATTATTTATAATTTCGAAAAATGCGCCTGATATTAAACATCATTTATCTCAGCTTGAGGTTGGTGTGGCTTAATACATTTTTGCATAAAACCACTCAGATAAACATTGAAACACTTCTGGTCAAACTATAAAGAGAGGTGTCTGCAAAATGTTTGTTCCACGTTTTTTTAGGATATAAATGATGTAATATTTAAAACTCGGTCGATTTTTGCTCAGAGACACTTCTCTTTTATTGCACGGAGTGTTTAATTTTTTTGAAAGAGAGTATAAAGCTCTCAAGGACAAGAAAACCCCCCACTTCTTTGCGGACCCAACTCTCTGGGACTTTTGGTATGTTAAGCAGTAGACACCAACAAACAATCGTGCCAAGTTTCAAAACTCCGGGCTTTTTTTTCCTCGATCACCTGTTTTTGGTTTAATTTGCCTGGGCATAAACACTCACAATAACAATACACACAGTATATATTAAGTTATATTATTTAACATGGAAAATCACAAAGTTGTAGGTTCAAATATAAATTTTATTTGAATTTATAAAATAATAAATAAGTTAACAAATTGGACACTTTACACAATATATAAAATCTACTATTCTGGTTAAAATATCCACATTTAATCAACTATTCCATCTGCTTACTTTCGTGAAGCAAAACAGCTGAAACATTTATTGACAGGTCACAAACCCTGTTAATGCCCACACGTTAAATTAATTTCAATCTTAATAACTTCCTATAGAGTGGAATCCGGTCGTGTCTATAAACATTTGGATGCTTTAAATTATTATTGAATATTCAGTATATAAAATAATGGGTTTTAATATAAGATAATATTATTACAAGATTTTTTTTTCAGGCAGAATAGTATGAATGTCGATAAGGTCACTGTTTGTGTTATAGCTAAGATGTTTGACTCGCACAAGGAAGGCTCCGGGCGCGATTTCCGGTATAAACATAAAATTTCAAATTTGACTTTTTTCAAGCCGGGGTGCTCTATGCTGTAATTCACTAGTGCAATTGGGCCTTCTGGCCTGTTGTTGCGAAAAAAATAAATAAATATATATTTTGACATATCTCCTTTTCCCACCAAGCCACCAATTCGCGAGTCAGGTATTATGTCACTTCTGTTAGCTTGTGGATTAATGGTTTGGAAGTAATTTTAATCCAAATACGATTTGGTTCAACTCCTGTTCAAATTTGAATATTTTCCAAGTTTTGTATCGATTTATGTGATGTGTTATATTATCATCGATATATTCCTTAACATTATATGATAAAAAAGTCATCAATTCCCTATCACAGCGCATGTGGATATTTTTTGTTACATTGAAAATGAAGTGATCAGTCTTACGTTTCAGGAAGTACTACTAGTCCAGGGACAGTGAAATATTTCATTGTAAAACCACCATCATAGAAATATTTCACTTTGACCCTCCCAGGAAACAAACCCGAGACCTCAATAATGGTAGGTGAATATGCAAACCACTAGACTACATATGAAGCCGACTAATATCCACTCGATATTTTTTTTCAGAATTTCTACCTGTGAGTAGCCATCGAGTCGAGAACGCTCGTCCAGGGTTCTGGTTCTATTTCACACACAAAATTGTATTCCTCATTGTCCTGGACACAAAATGATTAGAATAACAATATGTTATTACTGTCAATCATCTTCTTAAATCAAGTCTTAAAACCTTCAGAATATTGAATTATCTACGCCCGTTAGTGCGTAGGGCATTGAATTTAAAAACTGCAACGTATATTAATCATTTTTTATTAACTGGCGCAAGATGTTAAAGATTTCAGTTTTAATCAAATTATGGTACCGTGATAGCCAATCAGATATCTTATGTTTGATTTCCACTCTTCATCACAAAATCCGATTGATAGAAGAGCTGAAGAAATGTGGAAGTTCAAACAATGGCAAAATCATGCATGTTATACATTACACAAAGTGGCCCCTTACACCGATCAACGACCCTCCTTCTCACTGCAGTTATCGTCGGTTCATCTTGTTTGAGGTCTTTCGACCCCTCCTCAATTCACTCAAGTTGTCCGCTCCTATTCTAAGAGTCCATCTTAGCTTACCTTGGCTTCCTTGAAATCAAATATATGTAAATAATTCAATTACCCGATACGGCATTTGATCGTAGTCTTCCGCTTCGCTTTTTTCAGGAGAGAAAACATTTATTCCTCTACAAAGCACTTCATTTTCATCAATTTCTTTTCTGTCCAAGGTTCTTGACTTCGACTCTTCGTGTAAAAAATGCACCTTCTCTGGACACCTTCAAAAAACGCCTGAAACGTTACTATATATTCTTAGAACCATAATCTCTCATCATTTTTACAAATATATAATTTTATAATCCTTATATTACCGAGTACCTCTTTCTATCTCTTTCCTAACTCATTACCTGATCCCACATCTCTCATCCTTCGAAGTGTGTGTATTTTTTTGTTTTTTCCGTTTCATTTCTTGATTTTATTTACAAGTACAAAATATTTCTCAAATATCATTATAATTTTTCATACATAAATATTAACTATTTACCTAAGTATTAGTTTGAAATAATTATACATATTTAAAAAAAATAAAAATTATCGTTTAGTTTTATTCAAAATTGTTTTTTTAGTTTTTTTTTAAAACTGGTTCAAAGTATTTATAATACCAAATTATCATTTTTTATCGATAATTCTATAACTGGTAGTATTTTTTGTTATATGGTTTGTCTATTTTAGACTTTCTTAATTTGTAAATTAATAATATTGTTTTAAATGCTCTGTATTACTTATAATTATACTCACATGTATGTATATTAAACTGTATTTGTAACTAATATGTAAAAGGCAATAAGTGCCGTTTATTTCAATAAAATAACATAATGTAATTGATTTAAGTTTATTTGTGCAAAATTTATCTCTTCATTAAAAAACAGCTGTTATTTTTATTTTTTTTTAATTTTTTTTTTATCTATTTTTTGAAAAAAGAAATATTTGCGTTCTTATGATTTACCCAAATATTTAATTTTGAGGGCCATTTTCAACGAGTTGTAAATAACTCACTATTAGAAAATGGGAATCAAGTTGGGGTAGAGTAGGATTCGAACCACAGACCTTTGGTCCGTGAGTCCGAGACACTAGCCACAGGACCACAACCCAATATTAGGTTCATTCATATACTATGCATCTTTTGATATATTTTTAAGTACAGGTAGAAGACACTGCTTTTAGCAATAAATCTGTCAAATTACTTTTTTTGGTACTTGAAGATTAAAATAAAATATTTTATTTTATTTTATTTTATTTGGGAAATCAACAGTTCTACATACATATTTTTAGTAAACAAACATGAATAGAGTATAAACTCAGAACTAATAACAGATTTCCACATAGTATTCAAAGTTAGTAAAGAAAATATATTACATATCAAATAAATACATACAATTTATACATATAAAAATGTTATTTTCATGTACTCAAATACATAAATAAATACATTATTAAAGGTTTTAAATAACAATGTATTGTATATTACACACAATAAATATATCGTTTATCTTTGTAACGAGAATTTTTGATTTTCCTTATTTAATTCTTAAATTAAATTTGAAATTCATGACAAATATGTTCGGCGCTGTCAAAAGAAAAAACGTTTAGAAAAGCGCAATCTGATCACAATATGTATATTTTGTATCACACAAAGGAAAACATTTTATTATGAAAGGATATATTGTATGGAGTGGATTTTATTGTTGCCATTTGTAGGGCAAACACATTACTCAAGAGACATCTCGCTATAAAAGCTTATTATTTATGCTTACTTTTTATTACTATTTGTACTAAGCATTTTCGAGACATGTAGTTGTATTCATAATATGAGGCAATCAATTTACTTTATTTATTATTTATGCTTACGGCGTTAGCTTTGTGGTCAAACATGTTTACTTATGTTAGTAAATATTAGTATAAACCGCTTACCGACTTTTTATGAGTACCGGTACTTTACTGGTGTAATTAGAAAAAATATCGTCTTTATATGAGCTTTTTTAACAAGATTCGTGGCATTATTTAAACTCCGCGCATTTACAATGATGCGTCTTTGGTTCATTAAACATTCAATAGAATAGTGCGGGGTTTAACGTCAGATGTCACCAGTTTTTTGAGCCCGAACGTCGGATGTCACCACTTTTGTTGTGTTAATTACTAACTGTGGCAATCGGTTGTCTCACAGCGTCACCGGACGTTTTGTAGGTAGGGTTATGAGTGTAAGTATTGCGTACTCTCGCGTGGATACTTCACGTTTGTACTACAAACCAAATGCGATATAAGAGGTCGATTGAAATCTTAGATCGGCATCTCGTGCGAATACCACTACGTGTCTGGGGATATCGCTTAATAATGAAAAATAAAAAAACTCTATATAAATCTTGTAAATTAAGTTTTGTAAAATTTTAGGTTCCGGAGGTAACGAGAGGTTGTGACGAGGTGTGAAGAAGAGAAGAGGCCAATTGATAGTTGTGTAGGCTTAATATAGGCTTGTCTTCGTCGCTGATCTTCAGGGTTGCCAACTTTGCAGGTCTCTTGTCCTTTTTACCCATCTCGGTCGGAACCTATTTTGAAGCATCGCAATAGTAACGTATCCCAAACTCCACGAGATCGAACGCTCCGTGTTGAGTTGGAACACAAAATAAAGGAAAATAGAAGCATACATATTGTTCAAAAGTACAAAAACAAAAATTGTAACACCAATCTGTACCAACAATGCTTTGACATTTTTTTGTAGATAAGGATTGGATTTAACTCCCTGGGCAGCTGTTAATATTAACTTGTTACAACAGAGATGAAAAACATTTCAAAGAAGGTAATGTAGAAGTCTAGACATCTACAGGGCTTATGACCTGTCATTTTCTGGTTTAAGCAGCCACTTTACACACTGTGTAACATTCACTATTCTGCCATATTTGAACATCTATATTCCTTCAATTCTTTAATTTGTTGATGTTTAAGAGGTGAAACCTTTATTTACGCGGGTGAGATTTATCTAATTCAATTATTTCACCCCCATACTGGGCAACGCCTGATTTTTTTTCCCAATTTCTATACTTCTTCATAGACCAAGGGGATTTATCAACAATATTTTGAGTTTGTCTAAATTTTTGTAGACAAGGACTGGATTCAACTCCCTAGGGAGCTGTTAATATTAACTCATTACAACGGTGAATGTTACACAATGTCTAAAGTGGCCACTTAAATCAGCTAATGACAGGTTATTAGCCCTGTAGAAGCCTAGAATTCTATATACCCTTTTCTAAAATGTTCTTCTTTTTCTATTGTAATATGTTAATAAATCTGTACTTTGAAGGATAAACGACGGTAGTCACGTTAAACTTAATATTCGGGAAATAATATTTTCTCATTGTGCGATTTCCAGAAATTTTGAACCAAATGAGATGATTTACGTTTAATGTAAAATAATTGATAATAATACACTTAAAATTGCGTATCTGGGACAACTGATGGTTTTTGAATTAAAAAAATTGACCTTTAGATTGTTATTTCAATTTTTTAAATAATTTATACGACGAAAATGGACTTTGGTGTTATACGCACGTGTAAAATAGCTTCTTGCGACAATTTCTGCATTTTTAACTTCGAAACGGCTAAAAGTGGACTCCCATATTTTATAATCTAAGGTACACATATTAATTGAATTTCACTTTCATGCAGCGCTACGTGTGCATCATATTAAAATTAATAATTAATAAATGTATCCAATATCTCGCAGCAGTCTCCTGAAATGTATGCACGGGTGTTTTGGCGTTTTTAAATAACGACACGATTGCTATATTTGCCGTTGATTGGCTTATTTTAAGCTAATTTAACTGAATAAAAAACCTAAGTTCGCGCGAAACCCCTGAAACTCCATGGCAAAGTTTTCGCGCCTCGAAGCGCCGCGGCGCCGTATAAAAAGCATGAAATGAAGCGCCGGAAGTAATTTGTATGCGCGTGGGTGGAGCGCCATGTTTACTTAACAAAAAGTGAACATTCAGTGTTTTGTACGGTGCATAGTGTACTTATATATAGCGTACGGCTTATAGAAAACTTGCTTCTCCTCAGAAAATTGTGTTTGAAGAGAGACTAAGTGCTACTACTACCCTTAAAACAAAACGCTATCCACGGAAAATGCAAAGTGGCAGTTTTTAATACTAAACTAGACCCACTTAACGTCCGTTAATATGGGAATATGGGAGCATGGGAAACATTTTGTTATTAGAATATTATTCACGTAATTTTTATGTTCCGAACAACTTTGCTTCTTAGTAATGAAAGTAACCACTTTAGGGGAATATTGGTTTGATTATGCGCAATAAGTTATACGGCCAGTGAGGAAGTTCGGTGCTACGGTAATATATATTTGAAAAATGTTTTCTTTTGCATGGCAAAAGTTCAACAAAGTTTCTCGAAAATGCATGGAAAAAAAATGGTTTTAATAAAAATGAACAATTACTCAAGTTTATTCGGATAAAATAATGGTTTTTATTTTTTTTGTATAAAAGAAAAAATATTTTGGTTCTTACGATTTACCCAAATATTTTATTTTAACTGCCATTTTAAACGAGTTGTAAATAACTCACTATTAAAATATGTCGGCCTTGTGGTGTAATGGTCAGCGCGTATGTTGCGAGCGAGGTTGATATGAAATATTTATTTAAAAGAGTGTGTTAACAACAGAATATGTCATAGTCCCTGGACTGGTACCTGAAACGTGAGACTGATCGTCTTACCTTCATGTAACAAAAACGATCAAGATACGCTGCGATTGGTGTACCAATACAATGCCTTACGCACCATTAGGTGCAGAAAGGGAATGATGATGATGAAAAAATGGGAATCTTCGATCCACGAGTCTGAGACTCTACCGTAGAACCACAACCCGACTTATATAGTAGACGGTTGCGATAAATTCCTGATTTCCGGGATTCACCAAGCAGCAGACCTCTCCGACAAGAAGTTGTGACATCACGTGCGTTGTGATTTCAACATTAAATATCACGGCGCTGATAAAACGATACATAATTATTTACAAAACATTATTTTGCAAAGTTTGATAATATGTTAACAAATAAAGAAAATTTAAAAAACCACTGAGTTTCTTCATTGTGAAACTGGCGTCGCCAAAAAATCCAAACAACATTTTTTTTCTATTGGTCTAGGTGTTGTACAGTGATTTTTTCTGGGTTATTATGTCATGTGTCGTGTATCATCAGAGTTGATGTTATTTGTTTAGATTCATATATAAAATTATGTTATTAGGATTCGTACCGTGTCGCAGTCCTTGTTAATTATAAATATGTGACATTTCAAAGTCTACGCTTTTATTTGATTTCATCTTTATAATTGGGTAGTAGGATGATTTTATTTGCACCCCTTCATCTTTCTTTAGATTATCGAGATGTTTGTAAATTTCTATCACTTTCTATCACAAAAAAAAATTGGTGACTTTTTAGTGGGCACTTTTCACACTGTGCAACATTCACCATTCTGCCTATGTATGAACATGCATATTTCTAAGATTCCCTCATCTGTTCAATTTTGTGAAGCTTAAGATCTAAAATGCTTTATGAATGCGAGTGAGATTCGTAAAATTAAGTTCAAAAATTGAAAAAATATATGCAGAATTGTGAATGCTACACAGTGTGCAAAGTGGTCACTTAAACCCGCCAAAGACAAGAAGCAAACCCTGTAAATACATAGACTTTCTTATTACCTACCTAATCTTAAATGTGCTTCATATCTGCTTAGATTTTTTTTGTATTATTTAATTTAGCACTCAATCTTATTTGGCATATTATTTAAAACTCCTATTTCTTATTACAGTAAAGAATGAGTTTATAAGAAACCATATCTCTATTATTATTTCAATTATATTTTTATGTATATATTATTTTTCTATTTATTTCAATGATACAATTATTTAGTTTTTTTTTTAATACTGCTATATTTTACTATTTTACTTTGTTTTGTTGATTTCAATGATACTATTATTTTGTATATTTGATTATGAATAAATCTTAATTGGTATAATTTATAATTTACATTATAATATTTATATCTGATTATCTTTTTTAAATTGTTTTTCTTTGAATTTTTTTTATTTGTTACTTTTATCTTTTTTTCTGGATTTTTATTTTATTGCATCACGTGTCATTATATTTGAATCTAATTAATTTTAATATGAATTTTTAATTGTTATTTAATATGGCTTAACACGGACACAGCCTAAACAGTCTTCATAAGCTCACTTATATTTGAATGAGTAATTTTGAATGAATAAATAAATAATCTTAAGGCCCTAATTTCAATATATGTTATATGTTTATCGGAAGCCATTTAGAATACGCATCCCAAATATTAAATTCCTAGTATGCCATATTTATATAACCAGAATAAAAACATTTAAAAAATAATCTAAAGTACCTAAAATACAGACTGTTTGTCAGCAGTTCAAAGCTCCGGGACGTGGACCTCAGGAACTAAAAGGCAATAAACAGACTTGTAGGTTTTATTATATAAATAAAACACGAGTGATACTTTAATCCACAAATTTGGAATATTCAGTGACCGGTTTCATCGCTTCCGCGACATTTTCGATACTGGTATCTATATTAAAGAGTTAAATGTATTTATACTAAACTTTATTTCAACTTTCTAAAACAAGACAAGGACAATCAAGACTAATGAACCAGGGACTGAAATTATATAATAAACTACCAGACAAAACTAAACAAAAGACTCAGACAAACTTTTCAAAAGACGTAAAAAATATTATCTTGAACAACAGAGTATAAATTAAAAATGTATATATTATTTTATGTAATATGAATGTAATAATCCGTAAGGGTTTATAAATAAATTTTCAAATAAAAATAAAAAATATAAAAAAATACAGAACAGAGGTAAGGATAGATAATTCAAAGTTATATGTAAGTAAATTAAATAAAGTTATTCTTATCTTAAAGATCATTATAAACAAATTTTCTTTGGATTAACTAATGAATTGATATAATGCGGTTAACTAATGAATTGATATAACGATGAAACCGGTCACTGGATATTCCAAATTTGTGGATTAAAGTATCACTCGTGTTTTATTTATATAATAAATTACAATGAACTTCCATCAAGATTTTCAAGAACGTCATATACTCCGACTGGAATTATGATGATGATGCTCAAAATACCTAGAGGGTAAAATAAAAAAGCTTTCATTAAAGGTTCATAATAAAGTTCAATGCAATTATGGTCTATACCTTCATATTAAAAGAATCGTGCAATTGGGTCGAATAATAAAATTATTTATGTGAGTCAAATTCAATTAAAGTCTGAATGGAATGACTGTGGAAATTGACATCAATTGCATTATCGTGAATCAAATTATTCATAGATAACTTAATAGATCTTTTTTTTATCGGAAATTGGAAAATTTCATTTCTATGGAAAACCAATAATGATTAAACTGCAGCAGCTATACTTACTTAACTCATTTGACATTAACTAAATGTTTGTGTGTAAAGTGGCCACTTAAACCAGCCATTGACAGGTCATAAGCCCTGTAGTTACCTAGACTTCGATATTATCTTCTCTTAAATGTTCTTCATCTCTGTTGTAATATGTTAATAAAAACAGCTCCCCAGGGAGTTGAATCCAGTCCTCGTCTAAAAAAATTTGGACAAACTCAAAATATTGTTTAACTGAATACCTTAAGCACTAACCATATCATTTTTCATGTTTCACAAATAATTTAATAATCATGTAATATGTACTTATTATTCATAATTAATAATTGATATTATTATTCAACGCAGAAAATATTTTTAAAAATCATTTTCTTTTGAATTTTTATCTGTTTTAATATCTGATGCATTTTATCTAAAAATAAAATATGGATTCATTATTTATTTATTATCATTATATTATATTCACAAAATTATAATTTATGTAAAGTTGCTATGACTGTCTAACTAGGGTTATTTACCTCGTTCTAAGACAGTCAAAAAATATAAAAAACAGTAATCAATATATAGAAGATACAGGACAAAGTGAAAAACAAAGTAAAAAATGGAGTAAAAACATGGTAGAAATTGTAGTAAAAACATAGTAAAATGTAATAAAAACATAGTAAAATTGTAGTAAAAACATAGTAAGAATGTAGTAAAAACATAATAAAAATGTAGCAAAAAAGTATGATAAAAACAAAGTAATAAATGCAGTGAAAACATAGTTAAAACCATTAAAATATATAAATATGTCTATAAAAATATTTTGAAACTCAGTAAAATGCAAAATAAAAACAGAATACTCAGTAATAAACATATTTAAAGTCAAAATAAAAAAAATGAATGTATGTTGTGTAGCAAAGATACGTAGCCACTTAAACCCTCACACCAAAAAAATCTAGATCCAGTCTCGGGTTTACAATGCGACTTAATCAGGACTTTGCCCGCCAGTCATATTTTGTGTTCTGCTGATCGAGGAACAGCACATCATTATTTTACAACCACTGGATCGCAACAATAAATTCCGCGTGTTCCAGTACGATGCTGATGGTACATCAATCAATCTATTTAGTAAACTTAACACGAACATGCGGTCGTATAGAAATATATATAATCGATTTATTTATTAACGTCCGTGTAGCTTTTACGTGGATAACCTCACATATAATGTTTATGTCAATAAAAGTCATAAATACAAAAAAAAATACCATTAAGAAGCTTAATTCTACCAAAAATTGAACACTAGGAAGGTTTTCTTACGAGAGCTCAAATTAGAGCATTGAATTTTACGACGAAGTTTCTGGAAAATGTTTGAAAAAATATTAAAAATTATTTGATTAAAAAAAACTACTTTAAACGACCCTCATAGTTCTTTTGAACTAACCAATGGCAGCGTGTCATGAAAAATTTCTGGTTTATTGAAGCCAATTCAACAATCAGCAGAACTCATTGAAAAGAACTTGTAACGTCACACGAAGACTTTACTCAAAATTATAAAACCCTAAAAATCATAGCGCTAATACGATACATTTTTTTTTTAATTTTACTTTTTAAAAAATAAATAAAACCTAGTAAATGATTTAACTATTTTCCTAACAATTTTTATTGTTCTTTTTATTCATGTTTGTTTTTGTTTTTTTAAAATAACTTTATTTTTATTTTGAAAATAGTTTATGCAGCTTTTTATTCGTTTCATTAAATTATTTTTTGCAACACATTTCATGCTATGAACAATAATTGTTAAGGAAAACTAGGTAGCAATATTTTATAAATTCTGTATGTAATCAAAAATTTTATGTCCAGATGTCCGACAATGTTAAAAAAGAAGAAAAATCAAAAAAGTACCTTTAACAAATTTAAAAAAATAATATTATATTAAATTTGATCCTCAACATTTTTAAAACGTTTTTGTTACTAAGCGGCCCATCTGTTAATTCTCACATCAGCTAATCGTGAATGTGATTTATTATTCCCTTTAATACAATGCAGAGAAATAAAGTCACCCTCCTCCTAAATACTTTTTGTCCTTAATGAATATCGTTTTCAGAAAAAAGCCTACCATTGACAGAGAAACCTTAATTTTGGTTCCTTCTCCTTTTTTCGAGTTCTTTGACAATTCTTTGGGGTGGTTCCTTAAGTCGGGAAAGCTCCTTTGATAGGGACTTTGCACAGTATCGCTGTTTGAGGACCGAAGGCTCTATTCTTCAACCCTCTAAAGAGGTAAGGCTGGAGCGGGGACAGGGGGCGGAAAAAGGGTTTAGCTGAGAAGGGCGGAATCCCGCGCAACTGGGTAGAATCCTTAAATATTATTTTATGACCACTTTAGGTATGAATGCTACAAGCGTATTTTTTCAACATATTTTCGCATAAACTTTAGGTTTAAGTTATATTTTGTAATTCGCCGCAAATGTATCGATTTTTTCTCATACTTTCCCTTATCTACTCGTTCATTGAAACATTAGTCTAATCATAATTTAAAATTTTAGCATGTTTTATGTCGTAGTAGTTTATTTTAAATTTAAAGATAAATATCTCTAAACAATAATAACCATAATTTTTAAAGATTTTGTAAAATGACTTGACTATTTTTTGAAAGCTTGAAAATAATATTTAGTGTTCTTATCGACGATTATATAGAAATCCCATTTACTTTCTCAATTAAATTCGGACCTTTTGCATATTATTAAACATTAATTATTGTTAGTGTGGGTACAATTTATTTATTTATCAAAAACATAAAAATAAAAATACAAATTATCCAGTCCTACTGAACTGCATAAAATGCAGTTTGTCAGCAGGTGCATATAGATAAGTTCCAATATATGAAACATTTAAGTTTTTAATTCTCGATGGAAGTTTATTGTAATTTATTATGGAAATAAAAGACGAGTGATACTTTAATCCACAAATTTGAAATATCCAGTGACCGGTTATGGAACCGATGCGCTTGGCGATGGCGCTTTTGCGACATATTCGAGACTTGTATCTTTATTAAAGAGTTCGATGTATTTAAACAATTCACTTTCATATAATTTGAATTTTCTATCCTTTTATATAAATGCATTGACTCTTTAATAAATATACCAGTCTCGAAGATGTCACGAAAGCGATAAAACCGGTCACAGGTTTTTCCAAATTTGCGAAATAAAGTAAAACTCGTTTTTTATTTCTATAAAAAATTCTAATATATGTAAACATAATCTTATCTCTTATATTATTTAATATTTAAAAACTCTTATTATCATGGAAAAATACAATATTCCCATGTGCGTTGAAAATATGTAACACGTAGAAAAATAAAAATAAAAATTCGTCCAAATAAAAAAGAAAAACACATAAATATTTTAAAATAAAAAAACACATTTTAAAAGCCATATTTTCAGCATGCGTCTTTCTTGAGCCTGATATTGATAAGGTTAGTTTTAAAATAAGACAAAACGCATCATACTGTATACTCCTGTATATTAGAAAATTTAACGTAGAGTTCGATCCAAAAATTATATTTTATTTTTGGACACCTTACGAAAAATGTATTCTAAATCAGGGCTGCCCAAACCGGATACAATTTCGGGTTAATCCAAATAACTAAATTTTTGCTTACAAAACAAACGCTTAAATTTTTTGCAGAAAATATGAAAATCTAGGAACGTCATTGTTATAATATAATTAATTTTATTAGTTCTTATTTATTAATTTATTTATCCAACACATTATATACATATACAATTCATATAAATATAAGGGCGGGCATGTTGCCTTAAGGCAATTTCTTCTTACCTACCAAAACTGTTCAGTTTGAGAAAACTAATAGTACATAGACAAATTTAACCTTATAATTTTGTACAAAAATTGAAAACAAAGATTACAAAAATAAAAATACATAAAAAATTAACACTTTGCTACGAAAGGAGGAGAGAAGATGGAAAGGAAAGAAGAAGGATAAAGAAACAACTTAAATATTTAGATAGTGATATTTCAATCTTGACTTAAATGTAAATAAAGAAGGGACGTCTCTAACATTAGTGGGTAGATTATTCCACAATTGAGCAGCTACTACTGTGTAAGAGGAGACAAAAAAATTAGAGCGATGAAAGGGTATTAAAAGGGTTCTCTCGTTACTAGAACGAAGAGATAGTCCGTGTTGTGATAGGGGTTGGAAGCGCTCTCTAAGGTAAACAGGCGAATTAGGATTATTCAAAATATTGTTTATAAGCGATAGAATGTGAATGTTCTTTCTATGCCTGATACTGAGCCAGTGTAGTTGCGTGCGGTATTCGGTTATGTGGTTGAATTTGTGAAAATCAAAGGTTTATCGTATACCAACATTCTGCAATCGTTCTAACTTATCAAGTAATTCAGAGTTAGCATCTGGATAACATACATCCGCATAGTCAAGGGGTGGACGAATTAAGCTCTGGACTAATGTTTGCTTAACATTAATTGGCAAGAAATTCTGAAATCTTTTAAGTGAGTGCAAATTGCTATAAAGTTCTTCATTAGTTTATTTTTTACAATTTTGTCAATGTCGACATTAATATCAGAAGTTGCCAGACGCAGTGCATGTGTAAGTGACATATTTGACTTATGTTTAGATTTTATTAAATTCATAGTTGAATATGTACTTTCACAAAGATAGGTACTGCCAATTATCGACTTCATTCTTTAGCCAAGATTCATTTGTTTGGTGAAAAATTCGCCAAGGAGCTTAAAAAATTTAATACCAGATTCTGTTCTGCCCTTGTCTAGGGGATCTGATTGTAGTTCAGATAATTCCAATTGAACGCAGTTATGCAAAAAACAGACAGCTACAGAAAAATAAAAATGAGATAATAGCACGTTTATGAAAAGAGTAAATAATCGAATGTACCCAATAGCGAATGTTTTTGACTTTGACAATTGATAAACAATTGAAACATGAGTTTTTTTATATTACAAACAAGAATCTCATTATGTATTTGACCAGTTTTAGTGGTTTTTAAAGTGCAGTAAGATTTTTCTAGTGTTGTTTGTTTTTTTTTTGCAAATTGAGAAATGCCGTTTTTGTGATCGACACTATTTTCAGTTGGTGATTATTAGTTTTTAATATAAAAGTAGCATGGCTGTTTTTAGCAGAAAATAGAATTGCCCTTACTGCACCCGATAACACTAATATTACATTATTAGAAAATTGTGAACTGGTTGTTTTCTGCGTAACTAAGTTCAATTGGTAATCAGTGTTTACGTTTTCAATTGCAATGGTTAATGGATGGGTAAAAAAAAGAGATATATCGCTCTCTAATTCTTTAAAATCTTCAAAATGCTGCTTAAATTTAACAATTACCTCGTCGATGTAATTCAAACTGTCAAAAAGTTGCGTCCTTTAAATTTTTCCATCACTGTGTTGTGTTATTCACAACTCGTAATTTTTCGTATTTGCGGTAGATCAAAAACACGTCGCAGGCCGCACACATATAAGCCGCGGGCAGTGCTTTGGACAGCCCTGTTTTATACTATAACACATTGGGTATGCTTCGGTTTAAGTCAATAAAAATGTGTGAATGAATTCAAAGCATTCAGACAATTATGAATACATAATGTTGCTGTAAAAATTACGAATCATTGAAAATTAGTCATAGTTACAAATTTTATTTTATTAAACCTGTCCAATTTTTTTATTTCCTTTCTTAACTAGACGAGCCAATTGTGTTTTTAAAAATTGTGTAAATATTTAGACGATCTATATGAATGTCATTTTATCAATAAAGTACGGTAGTCGAATTTTTGTGTAGATTTGATAAGGGATGCAGGGAGGCTAAAGAAAAAGGGTGTCTTTTCAAAGAAGAATGGAGAAAACTGAAATTGATCTGGGAATTCGAAAAGAGATCATTCTTTTACTGAAAGATTTTCCCAAGTATTGAAATTAAAGTCTCGAAGATTTTTGCTGTAAAACTTTTTGAAACTCCGGGTTAAAAAAACTTCGACAAATTTTATAGATTTTTAGAAATAATTGATTTTTTTCTACGAATTTTATTTTTAAAGCACTAACTTTGTTGTTATTTATTACATAATTAAAATAAAAATAATAATCGCTTTTTAAAATATTATCATAAATAACTTGTATTGCGCCATTTTCGTAATATGAAACCTCAATGCGCTTAACAAAATGATTATATAAACATTAATTTAATTTTAACTGCCATGGATTTATAAAAATTACTTAAATAAAACTATTTTCAAAACGTCCCTTCACTATGACAGTTTACTATCTCCGCTAGAAGAGCATTCCATAACGTAGAACCTGCTACCACAAATGCGCGTTCACCGAATGTAATGCGCTAGTTGCGTACACGTATAATAACTGTTTCTATAGCCGTAGATGTAGTTGATCTAAGCGTAAGACGTATGTCAGCTAGTTCATCTGGAATGCATAGTTCTTTAAGATATTCCTGAGCAGAATTGTGCAGTGACTTATACATAAGTCAACAGAGTTTGTATTCCACCATCTGTGGAAAACGTAGCCAGTTTTATTCTCGAAGCAATAGAATAATGTGGGTGAACTTAGAGATTCCAAAAATAAGTTTAGATGCGGCATTTAATACAGGCTGTAGGTGAGTGGTTTTATTCATTGGTAGACCTGCGTAATTACCATTACAATGATCTCTACTTTAGACACTAAAAATGAGTTTATCAATTGACGGGCGGCATCGTCCGGCCAATTTTCGATTATAAATTGGATCTGTCTCAGCTGGTGGAAACATGAACTCAGCATCCGACTAGAGGGCCACGAGAATGGTCAGAATTGAGCTAAGCTTATATTTTAGAGTCTCGTCAGCAGGTGTAAAAAGGAAGATATGGAAGGAAGTTATGAAAAACACAGCAGAACACCCACACCAATCGAGAAAAAAAAATGTTTTTTTTTCGTGCAAGCGGAAATCGAACCCGCGACGCCAGTTTGACAATTGGCCGTCTAACCAACTGTCCCACGGCGCCTGCCAAATTAACGGTGCTACTCTGTTTATCGGGTAATAGCGTAAGTATTTTTATAGTATTTTTGATACGATGGGAAGATTCGAAATTGAGCAAAAATTAAAAAAATCTTCCACATCTTTGTTATAATTGTGTTTTTTTTTTAAGTATAATGACATTTGTTTTCTTTATGGCTTTGGAAAGACAAACTTGCGTTCGTACGAAAATGTTTAGATGTAAAAGTTTTTTCAATGTATTATTTTTATTTTTTATTCGAGCATTTATATTATAAAGTAATGTCTAGTAGGAGAAGACTCGTGCTAAGGCAGGCTAACATATTCGTTGATTTATATATTTCCATGTACATACATTCACACGTGTGTACACATATAAACATACATACACCTACATACACACATATACATGTATATATACATATATACATATACACACACCCTTATTTATGTACACACACATGCACATCCTCATCCTTACATACACATACATATATATATATACATAAATTTTATCCTTCTTGTATTTGTTAATATAATTATAGTGTTTTAATTGTCGTGGATGGTATTAATATTACTTACCTTGCAATGTAGTTTAATAAGCTTTCAGTTTATTTTATTCCTAATTTAATAAGCTATTGGGTTATTTAATTTTTATGTAAAGTAGTAACATTGGATTGGGTGAATAAAATATCTTGAACTTATAAAAATCAAACACTGATTTGAGTCAATTGAACATTTTACTTTATTTTTAGAAATATAAAAACAAAAGTTTCGTGATAATTGTTTTGCCTTGTTAGGGCATTTTCAAACAAATGTGGTTTCGTTTGTTCATTAAATACCTTGAATTATATAACTATATAAGGACATTCAAACCATCTGATATTCATATTCGTTTGAAAATGCCCTAGCAAGGCGAAATAATTGTCACGAAATTTTTGTTTTAATATTTGTAAAAATAAAATAAAGTGTTCAGTTGACTCAAATCAGTGTTCATTTCTTATATTATAAGTTTTAATGTGGAATTTTATAAAGTAAACACCAAATCCACCAATAAAATATCTTAAACTTTTCCTGAGTCAAAGAACCGCTTACTCATCAAAAACGTGCCATTGCCTAGAATTTCGTTTGAATTCAAACAATAAAGACCAGTAAGCAATAATAATAACCGTAATTTTAAATATTCATAAATTCCTCGATCCTCACTATTTGATACGAGAAATAAATCGAGCAAGTTATTCGATTTACTGCGTAAACTACCATATTGAGCCGATAATTATCACACCTACACGTTTTGTTAAAATATAAGTTATGAATAAGGGTGCCTTGATTTCCGTTCTCCGCTTGACAGCGGGTTTATAAAACAAAACAAACTCATCGGAACAAAGGAAGGGGAATAATTATTACAGGCAACATCTCGACCGGTTGTTCATTAATAGCTGTATATTATTTCTATTTAAATTTATGTCAAACAAAGAGGGAAAACATTTTTGAGAAGGGAATATTGAAATCTAGGCATCTATGACCTGTCATTGTCTAGTTTAAGTGACCACTATACACACTGTGTAACATTCATCATTTAGTCTATGTTTGAACATCCATATTTCTTCAACTCTTCCATCTGTTGACTTTTATGAAGTAAAAGAGCTGAAACCTTTATCACGTGGGTAAGATTCATCCGGCTGAACCAAATTCTACTAGGCAACGCCTAAAAAAAAATTTCCAATTTGATATTTCTTCTTTTACCAGGTAGTTGATTCAACAATGTTTTAGTATGTCCAAATGCTTACAGACTGGCTGGATTTCCTCCCTAGGGAGTTATTCATATTTAAATTTATTTCAACAGAAGGGGAAAACATTTTTGAGAAGGGAATATGGAGGGAATATGGAAGAATAACTCCCTAGGAAGGAAATCCAGCCAGTCTGCAAGCCTTTTGACTTACTCAAACATTGTTGTATATTATTTCATCCACAATTTCAGGAGATCTTCTCTATTCCACCACTCCCCTAACTCGGACAAAACAGGAACCTTAATTATGTAATGTTTCACCCTGCAGTGTTTCATCCCGTAGTGACTTGCAAACTGCCAGGTCGTAATGCGCAATACGGGGTGATAAAAATAATCGAATAACTTATAATATACCTTTGTTATATTTATATTTAGAACATAAGATTTTCTCACGTTAATTGTTATCTTTTATTTGTCATTTTAGATGTATTATGTTTCTTTTTCACTTTGTTGATGTTTAACTTTAGAATATTTTACTTTCACTTAGTTGTTTAGTTTGAATTATTCAACTTTTTTTTTGTACCACAACAGGCCAGGAGACCCAATTACAGTGGTGAATTACATCATGGAACACCCAGGCTTGAAAAAAAATACAATTTAATTTTTATGTTATCACTGGGAATTGAACCCGAAACCTTCCGTGTGTGGGTCAAGCATCTTGACCACTACATCACGGAGGCCGCCAAATTTATTTCATATCATATATTACATAGTAAATTGTTCACTGCTGTGATTATTTATGTTAAACTTTTTATTGTAAAAGGTTCTTTGAACCGTTGATATATAAATAAATACAAAAAAAAACATTTTAAGCATTAACGTCAGCATGTAGGCCTTGTGGTGAAGGCTTCAGCGCGTGTGCCTACGATGCAAGAGGTCCCAGGATCGATTTTCGGCATGAAATATTTATTTAAAAGGTGTTTCTACGCTAAAATATTTCATAGTCCCTGGACTGGCACCTGAAGCTTAAGACTGATTACCTTACCTTCATGTAACAGAAATGATCAAAATACTCTGCGATTACTGAACCAATGCAGTGTCCTATGCACCATAAAGTGAGAAATAAGGAATCGTGATGAAACATTGACGTTGTGGTCAAAATTTTGACTAAATGTCATTAAGTATTTGAGTAAAACCATTTACCGACTTTTCTTTTTTGAACTTTTTCTCTCACAACTCAAACATTTTCATAAACTAATTAGTACAAGTAAGAGATACCTACTAAAAGCATATGGTTTCAAATCGGCAGGATGATTTTTTTTAGTCCAACAATTATGGTGAAGGTGCATAGTGGGTTTTGCATATTATTTTAATTGGTGTCCTGACGAAGAGACGGGTATGTCTTGAAACCAGTGACAGAAAAGTTAGTAAGAAATAATTTATTTGTGTTTAAGTTTATGTAGAAAAAAAAAAAAGCATAGAATATTGCATCTCAATTTTTTATTTTTGTATTTTTTATATGGGAGTTGCATTATTTTTTACCTTGCCTATAATATACAAGGTTTATATTTCAAAAAGAGAATTTTTCTGCTATTATATTACATTATTTCAGCTTAACTGTTGAAATCACGAAGCACATTTTATCGTGGGCTAATCAGGTACTTCTCATCATTTGCTCATGTGGAGAGGAAACCACTTAAAACTCTTCAGGAGAAGCCGGCCTGTTGACGGTTGTCAACCGGTTTCCGTTCCACTAGAAGAGGGTAAGGCATTTTTTTCCCTACTTTGGTTTATTTTACCAATCGCCTGCACTATATTGATCATGTATGATACTACCTCTCGTGTGAGTTCTTTATAACCTATCACCGATGGGATGTCGCAAAGATCTTCACCCAGGCTTCTGCATCGCGCCTCCAGCTATTGTCTTTGAAAGCTGAAAAGGGGGCAATGTATCAACAGGCGAGGGATATCTTGATACATCTAAAAATTTTGCAACAGAGAGGAAAAACATTTTTATGAAAGGAACATGGAAGTCTAGGCAGTTACAGGGCTTATGAACTGTCATTGGCTGGTTTAAGTGACTACCTAAAATACTGTACAACATTGACCATTTTGCCTATATTTAAACATCTATATTACTTAAATTCTTCCATTTATTGATGTTTGTGAAGTCAACGAGCTGAAACCTTTTCAAACACATCAATAAAGATTTCAGCTCTTCAACTTCACAAAAATTAATAAATGGAAGAATTTAAGAAATAAAGATGTTCAAACTTCTTTATAACTGTTTGTTTCTTTAAATTGATTACTGTTTTTTATATTTTTTGACTGTTTTAGAACGGGGTAAATAACTCTAGTTAGACAGTCAAAGGAACTTTACATAAATTATAATTTTGTGTATGTAATATAATGATAATAAATAAATATAGAAAATATAGGCAAAATGGTGAAACAATGAATTTCGGAAAAAAAATACGTTTTTTATAGCTAAAAAAAATTGTTTTTGCAATGTGCGAATCTGAAAAGAGGCCACCAGACCTTTAAAATGTATCCGGGTAAGTGGAGGGAGTTTTTAGTTCCTGAACAAACACTAGAAGCGTAAAACTGATCGAAATATATACACCAACAAAACCAGTGAATGACGGGTCATAAGCCTTGTAGACGCTTAGACACATACCTTCACTTAAATGCTCTTCATCTCTGTTGTAATATGTTATAACTAACAGCTTCCTTAATAGTTGAATCCAGTTCTTCAAAAAAACTTTTTTGATAATGTCCTAACAAGAAAAAACGCGTCACAAATGTGAAAAAAGACTATAACATTAGAATAAATCCAACAAAAGTGATTTATTTTGGATACCTTACCAAATTCAATTACAAACTTAATATACCCACTGAAAATATTGATGACGATAATTTACTATGTACACTAAATATGTCAACTCTTTGTAAAAGAAGAATTATAAATGATTTATTAAATTTATATAAAATAGCAAATGGCGTATTGGGCGTCCCAGAATTAACTAGTGTTATCAGCTTAAAAGTACCTGTTCGAAATACTCGGCAGCAAACGTTATTTTTTAATCTCCTGGCAGTCATAATTATTATTACAGTTCACCAATACCTAGACTACACCGGCTAGGTAACGAGTATGGTGAAGTTGATATATTTCGTCTGTCTTTATTCTTTATTATATAAATATAGGTTAAGTATTCAAAAGGTTATAAATTAATTTGTATAAAATTTCTTTATATTGTTCTTTATATACTTTTTTTTTTCTCATGTATCTCGATAACAATGTATAAACTTATGTGTATGTATATGCATGTATGTGTATTTATATGTATGTGTATGTGCATTTATATGTATGTATATATATATGTACATGCATGTATTTGTATGTGTGTGTGTATGTATACATATGCATGTGTATGTATGTGTGTATGTTTTCACATGTAAATTTATTAAATATTTTTCTATGTACCCATATACCTATGTTGGAATATTTCCATATTTTTACTTATTATTGTATCTTTTAGTTTTTCTTATGTTATCTTTAATTCGAACTAAATTTACATACTTTTGTTTCACTGCTGCACTTAAATATAATTTCTAATATATATAAAAGTAGGGTAGGGCGTGTAAATTAATAAATAAATAAATGTTCATGACGCTTTACAGATCCGTAAACGCTATTTTCAAAATATTTTTGGACATATTCTGATTTTAGTTTGTAATTTTTTTGGTTGTTTATTACCTTTTTACCATGGTTCACATCAGATTTCTTTAAGATTTATTTTACGTTTGCAATGTCGTAGATGATCGACTAATTTGATAGTAAAATAATTATAACAGGTTATGCACATCGCTACTCCGTAATGGCCTCTCAGCTTGTGACTGTCGGCGAGGGAAGCGATGAAAGTATTCATTCTGTCACCACGGATAATATCTTCATTAATTCACTTCACAAGTCCATGATTTCAAGTTGACTTATATTTATTTTGTAATTAGACCTAACCTTATTTTACTTAATTAGCAGATACAGTTATCCACACTGAAGTAAAATTAAGTCACTCAATCTTTATAATCTAATATACAATGTTTATATGATTATAACAGATATTGTTTTGTTCTTTATTATATTAATTTAAATTATATTAGTTTGTATGCTAATTTATGTTCGTAAATTTTTGTAGGCATATAATTTATATTTTAATATATCAATATATTTATCAACAATGCTTTGAGTTTGTCCAAACGTTTGTAGACGAGGACTGGACTCAACCCCCTAAGGCTGTTAATATGTATTAACATAATACAACAGAGATGAAAAACTTTTTATAGAATTAATCTAGGCATCAAAAAGGCTTATGACCTGTCATCAGCTGGTTTAGGTGGCCATTTTAGAATATGTGTAACATTTATTATTCTGCCTATATTTGAACATCTGTATTTCTTCGATTCTTTCATCAGTTGACGTGTGAAGTTCAAGAGCTAATACCTTTATTTTTGCGGGTAAGATTTATAAGATTGAATTATTTCACCTACATACTAGGCAACGCCTGAAAATATTTTACAATTTATATATATCTTTTTGAACCAAGTGAACCAGCCAATGACAGTTCATGAGTTCTGTGGATGCCTAGACTTCTAAATTACCTTCTTTAAAAAGTTAATTATCTCTGTTATATTAACAGCTCCCTAGGGGGTTGAATTCAGTCCTTGTCTACAACAATTTGGACAAACTCAAAACATTGTTAATTGTATTTTGAATTGTTTTACTTAAGAACCTACATTATTAATAAGAATCCTCCCTGCATGCATAATATGAAAGCCAATTAAATTTTGAGATAATGTTAGAGGTTTCTAAATAAACCAGTATAATATTTGTAAAATGATTTTAAATTCTCGAATACTTTTGTTTACGATTCTCTAAAACTTCTTTTGCTCGAGTGTAATTTTTCTAATTTCAATCTGAAAATAAGGAAATTTGTTTTTTCTTACTGAAATCGATGTAACAGATATTTTGAATAGGTTACAAGTCTGTACGAGAACTCACCCCTTTGATGCGGATAATAATAAATACAAAAAAACAAAGCCTTTTTGAGAACAAATAACCACCACGAATATCTCATTCCTGCTAAAATTTGTGAAGCTGACAATCTTTTTATTGCTAGACATTATGACGTCAGAGTCTGACAAGTTGCATTGTCTGAGAGACGCGAGGGAAATACGATACTTCGCTATACAACCACTAACATTTTGCTACCTTCATCCCCCTTCTTCTCACCCCATTCCGTAAAAGAACGAGTGAGAGGTGAATAAAAGAAATTAGCTCGGTACCAGAGACAGGCATTTCTCTTCAGTTGTGAAGAGAGTTTCCGAACTATTCACAAAAACAATACAGTTTGGTCTAGGCAACAATATTTGGTAGAACAAATCTCTCGGAGTTCATTATAATGTTCCTTCATCGTCTTGTGTCAGTAGGAAATGGCTACAGACTATAATATTGTACGTATTTTCCTCTACCATTGCTAGGTTTTCGGTCCAAATGTTTGCTTTACATGGTAATGGCGTCTATCAAAAAACATGTTCGCGGAAGTTTGGAAACATCGAGTTGTTTTGGACATGTCTATGATATTTCCTAGTTTCGTAATATTTTAGTGAAAACGTTAAATACTACTCAGGGTAAAGTTATGACATGAGTTAATTATAATTTAAAGTTTTTGTGGGAAAATTTACGTCAAACTATGAATTTACGTCAAACTATGAACTCGCACAAACAAATTGCGTAGAATTTTAAACTAATAAGGTAAAAAATTGCTCTACCAATTGAATGCCAAAACTAATACCCCTTTGTTTCTGACGTTTTTGTTCAAATTTTTAACTAGATACCACCCTTAAGTATGTTTGATAATATGACAATGAGCATAATAGTTTGTACATGTTGAAATCACGTAAGACTCAATAAATGCAATATAACTTTGTTTGCTCAGAAGACAAATATTACAGTAAATTTTCACTCGAATTTAATTAAATGCAAGACGCAAACCAACTAATAAAGTCACTATAAACGACCAAACATTATTTTTGCTCAAGTATAATTAATTAAAAATTTTAAAAAATTCGTACAAAAAGAGCATACTTTTTTTTCATATTTTATTTGTGTTATTATGGTATTATATCCTGGAATGGCGACCCAGAACGGGTAGAAGAAGTGTCGGCAGGCCTCAGACAAGGTGGTCTGATGACATAAGACGAGTTGCAGGAAGTGGTTGGATGCGGTTAGCTCAGGATGGGGAAATATGGAGACTAAAGGGGGAGGCCTATGTTCAACATTGGACAAGAGACGGCTGATGATGATGATGATGATTATGGTATTCGACAATGTTTTAAGTATGTCAAAATGCTTGCAGACTGGCTGGATTTTTTCCCTAGGTTCATAATGAAATTTGAATTTTTAATTGTTAGGGTTTCAGCTCTTTTACTTTACAAAAGTCAACAGATGGAAGAGTTGAGAAAACGTGGATGTTCAAACATAGGCAGAATGGTGAATGTAATACAGTGTGTAAAATTGATCTATTCATTTATTTTTTTATTGATACACACGGCACGCAGAGCCTTTTACCTTAGACAATGAAAGTAATTTAAAAATAAGTATACACGTAAACATGGTACACAATAGTAATCATACAAAAGTAAACATGGAAAGCACAATAATCTAAAAAATGTAAATTACCGTTCATCATCTTTGAAATGATTAAATAGAGTTGATTTATTTAAGCCATACTTTAAGTGAAAAATATCAGCAACGTCAGAATACTTATTGCTGAAAATGGCCACTTAAACCAGCTAATGACAGGTCATAAGCCCTGTAAATGCCTAGACTCCCATATTCCCTTCTCATAAATGTTTTCCTTTTCTAGTGCAACAAATTTATAATGATATGTTTTTTTTTTATAAAATTTCAGTTTTAGTCCCTTCCAAACACAGGAGATTTTCTCTTTTCTGGAAAGGTAGTGTGAAATAAAATATCATAGATAAATCTATGAATATATTTTTACAGAATAAAAAAAATGTTTAAATGAACCATTTTGTGGTTCAACATTTTTTTACATGTTACAACAGAGATGAATTAGAAAAGGTAATTTAGAAGTCTAGGCATACGACCTGTCATTAGCTGGTTTAAGTGGCCACTTTATTCGCTGTGCAACATTCACCATTCTGCCCATATTTGAACATGTATATTCCTTCAACTCTTTCATATGTTGATGTCTGTAAAGGTAAAGAGCGAAAGCCTTTGTTTATGCGGGCGAGATTCATCTAATTGAAATATTTCACCTGCATACTAGGCAACGCCAGAAAATTTAATTTTTCAATTTCTATACTTTTTCATGGACCAGGTGGATTTATCAAAAATATTTTGAGTTTGCCCCGTTTTCGTTGACAAAAACTGAATCCAACTCCCTGGTGAGCTGTTTACATTAACATATTATATTAACAAATAAAGGATTTAGGGATAGTTTTTGACGAAAAATTGATATTTATTCCTCACATTTAAACCACCATTTATAAGGCGATGAAATGTGTTGGATATTTGCAGCTAACTGTAAAGGATTTTAATTCCATCACGACCCTCAAAGTGCTATTTACCGCCTTGGTTAGAAGTAATTTAGAATTCAATTCAATAATTTGGTCACCCTATTACAATGTTCATATTTTAAAGTAAGAAAGAGTACAACGTAAATTCCTTAGATTCATCAATTACAAACTTAATATACCCACTGAAAATATTGATTACGATAATTTACTATGTACACTAAATATGTCAACTCTTTGTAAAAGAAGAATTATAAATGATTTATTACATTTATATAAAATAGCAAATGGCGTATTGGGCGTCCCAGAATTAACTAGTGTTATCAGCTTGAAAGTACCGGTTCGAAATACTCGGCAGCTAACGTTATTTTTTTAATCTCCTGGCAGTCATAATTATTATTACAATTCACCAATACCTAGACTACACCGGCTAGGTAACGAGTATGGTGAAGTTGATATATTTCGTCTGTCTTTAAATAAATATAGGTTAAGTATTTAAAAGGTTATAAATTAATTTGTATAAAATTTCTTAATATTGTTCTTTATTTACTATTTTTTTTTCTCATGTATCTCGATAATAATGTGTAAACTAATATGTATTTATATGTATGTAGGTATGTTTTCATAATTAAATTAATTAATATTTTTCTATGTACCCTATACCTATGTTGTTACATTTCCTTATTTTTACTTATTATTGTATCTTTTAGTTTTTCTTATGTTATCTTTAATTTTAACTAAATTTACATACTTATGTTTCACCGCTGCACTTGAATGTAATTTCTAATATATGTAAAAGGCCGTAGGGCGTGTAAATTAATAAATAAATATTACAACAGAGATGAAGAACCAGCCAATGACAGGTCAAAAGCCCTGTAGATGCCTAGACTACTATATTACTTTCTCTAAAATATTATTTATCTCTGTTGTAATATCTTTATGTAAATAGCTCCCAGGGAGTTGAATCCAGTCCTTGTCTACAAAAATTTAGACTAACTCAAAATATTGTTGTTCAGCATTTTTTTGTATGCTCTAAAATTTTTGGATAATAACCGGATTTTACCCATCTAGAGGCTATTAAGATTTACAAATATTGCAACAAAAATGAATAACATCTACGGAAAGGCCTGTTTTATCCATAACATTGAGTTGGAAAGGACGAAAAATAATAAAAAAAATATTTAACCTCAATAAAGGAACAAGGGTACCTGCGAAACCGGTCGTTTATTAAATAAATTACAAGTGCCCTTTTCAAAAGTTAAAAACAAGGTGTCTTTTTCAAAAAATAATTTATATTATTCTAGCTTTAACCTGCGTCTTTGCTCGCATGGTTAAACAATAAAAAAAGTCTGATGGAACAATATTTTTTCAGAATAAAAGTAGCCTGTCACGATTGCGGGTCTTTCAAATACGACGATCCGTTAGTGTATGGCCGTTAGTCTATATTTTTCCACCAAGAATTTTCCCGCTAAGGTAATATTTTTTCACAATGAGATGTAGCCTTTGAGTAGAGCATAAACTTTAGGACCGTTTTTCTAATAACGGTATTTTTTCGATATTACAATTTGAAGTATCGGAAATCCGATATTTGATATTTTCTCTATATTTTTGCTAAAATATTTAAGAAATACTTAAAAATCATAGTTGCTGAACCGTATTCAGTTTTCAAGTAAAAATCTTGTTAAAGATGAAAATAAAAGGCTTTTAAATTATGTCAACAATAATTGTTTCAATTCACTGCTTATTTTTGAGGTTTTTAACATCAATTACAGCTTTCAACGAAACTTAAAAATTATGAACTTTTAAGCAAGTCTGTACTCATTAAATAATATATAAATAAACAAATTACAACAGAGATGGAGAATACCTTGGCATTTACAAGGCTTATGACCTGTCATTGGCTGCTTCAAGTAAAATCCAATATTTTGTCTACAAACATTTGGACGAACTCAAATATTGTAATATATAAATAAAACAAATGTTTGGCGTGCTGTTGGCGGGCATGGCATGTAGTAGTAATATTAACTTACTGAAACGGCTAGGAAGCTACTGTCGCTACTAATGGAGTTTAGTTGAACGAGTCTGATTAGTTGAATCAGTAGAATGGCGTATGGCATAACAAAGAATCACGTTTGAAGTTTGAAACTTTAAAACCAGACAAAACAAAAAAGAAAATTCATCTAATATAGAAATCGCAGTAACAGAGAAGTCAATATTAGTCTTTTCAATATCGCGTTTTCGGTTCGATATTCTGGTTTTTTGATATTATCGAAAACCGGTATCAATGCTCACATTATGATACTTCTCAGCCCTTTGACTATCTTTATGCAAAAAATTACGTTATTCGGTTTTTCTTTTGTGACGTGAAGAAAACACCAACACGCCTTTGCATTTATAATTTAAGTATGCATGTTTATATTTAACTTGTTTTTCCAACATTTAAATACTTAAGCGAGGCTTCCAATCTTTTTGAATTATATTATTTTCTTTAAATCGAGACACGTAACACCAGAAAACAAAATATCCGTCCAACGAATGGAAACAAAACCAAAATAGCAAGTTAAGAAATGTTTCGCTACAGTTTTTGCTTAATGTTTCAAATTTATTTTCTCGTCGTAGATCAGTGCAGCCTTCCAAAGTTCAATAAACTAAAGGCGACGCCAACGGTGACAGTAGGATGGCCTTCCGGGGGTTGAAAGCAGCCACTTTCGGGATTTATTTACCACAATTCAAAGCCAAATAAAACGATGAAAAGTGCTCAAGAGGAATCATTAAAAAGAATGGTTTTATTTATTTTGTACAAAAGTAACAGTTTGATTATGAACTTACAATACAAAATACACAAAGCTTGAAAAATTTTAGCGGCTACTCGGAATATTCTTTTTATTTGTTTTTTTACACTGAAATACTTGAGTACGAAAAATCGAATCACTTTTATTTTGTGATCTTAATTGACACATATGTTAAATTGAGAACACTACTCTTCTTGATTTAAAATTAAATACAAACAAACAGCAATTCAAAATATTTGTAAAAAGATGGCTTCAGAATCTGGGTCCCGAGAACTGCCTTAAGATGGTCACCCCACTGATACAGTAGTCTATTTGAACTCCAAATTATTGTGGCATGTCTGTTTTTTTATAATTTATGTTTACATCCAAACAGTGTTTTGATTCACATGTTAAACATTGTTGTATATATTATTATATAGATATTTGTGCGGATGTTGGAGGACCAGCAGCCGGCCGGTGTAGAGGAGAGCCAAATTGCCCGCGACGGTGCCTTGCTTGTTGGCTTAATATCTGCACAGTGCCTATGTGCAGTGCTTATATAACTATAATTGTTTATTTATTTATTTTTACATAAACGACATAAATTTCCTTTAACATATATATTGAATATTAAAATGTAAAAAATACATTTGTACATACGAGTGTAGATACATGTTTAAATTCGTCACATCAAAAAATGATAAAATTGCATAACTATAACAATAAAAACAAGTAAATAACAATAGCAAGACATAAGTAATTATAAATATAAATATAGATATGATAAACCAATAAAGAAAAGCATTATAAAAAAATAGAGAAAAGTTTGAGAATTATATTGCGAGAACAAAAAAGAAATCAGACTCGTTTTATAACTATCAAGTTCAGAACCAAATATATCAGCCTGGTTTTTATACTGATTACCATATCTGTGGAGTATAGGAATAGGCGAGTGCATGTGATAGTTAGTCCTAGAACTTGCAGAAATAAAAGCCCATCTGTGGCGGGTATGTCAATCAGGTACACGGAAACCCACCAACTCCAGCAAATTTGGAGAGTCAATGAATGAATTGATCACTTTTTAAAGTAATATTAGGTCAGTTAGGATTCTTCTATCGAAAAATTTTAATTGATTTGCTTAAGATAACAATTGATTTTTATAATGTAATATGTATCTTTAAATTAATATATTTTGGAAGTTTCTTCTGGACGCGCTCAAATAAATCAGAATGTAGACTATAATGGGGCGACCAGACTCGAGAAATATATTCTAAACGACTTATAACCTGGGAAAAATGAAGTTACTTGATTGGTGTGATATTTTGAAATTTTCTAGTAAACCTGCAAATAAATCCCAAGATACTTATAGCCTCATTTGAGATTTTGTGATGTGATTGTGATCGATTTGTAACTTTTTGTGATTTTTTAAAAATTAATATTTTTATTTTTAATATTTATTTTTATATGTATGTGTACATCAAATGTCATTAATACACTAAATTTATTTGTCTATTTTTAAAATGTGTAAATGGGGGCTAAATTTCTAACTGTAGCTGCAAGATGTCCTGTTATCTAGCTCCTATCTGTTATAATTTTTTATTGATCTTAATTGAAAACGAAGAACTAGAATCCCAACCGTCCATGCGCTCTGTAGCTGCAAGACGTACTGGGATATTTATTAATTGTACAGCGCCCTTGAGGTGATTTTCACAAAAATCGCGCTATATAAATTATCCAACTATACATATATATATATTTATATATTTATACATCTATGTAGACATTTAAGTGTATGTATGTATGCGCATATGTTATTATAAATACAAACTACTGTAACTAGAACAAAATATAAATGTAATGTAAATTAATGCCTCGACACGAGGTATGTCCTATTGGGTGTTTATGTGAAGTTTTATGTAAAATAAATTAATAAAAAATAAAATAAAAAAATTATGAAATACTTCAAAAAAATCAATTGAAACTTCTTATGTTTATTTAAAACTATTTAATAAGTAATTTTTTATAAAGTTTTGCCAACATTGGCCCTTATGGAGAGAGCCACATTGGAATGTTCGCACATATACTAGGTCTCACTCCTTTTATTGTGCTTTGTATCCCGAGCCGTGTAAACACGTGATTATAATAACCATGCGTTGTGTCCCGGTCACGTGTTTACCAGCAGCAGTACTTATAAAAGTCACTAGATAGCAATAAAATGCACCTTTTTAGACAGCTAGTAAACCACGTGAAAACACGGGACCAGGACACAACGCGTGGTTATATAATCACGTGTTTACACAGCTCCGGGATAAAAAGTGTTAAAAAAATAAAAATATGTTTAAACAGCTTTGAACTTCCACTTTGTTATTTGAAAACTTATTTTGAAGCTAATTTTGTAAACCAAATAAAAAAAAAAACAAATTGTGTCATTTGAAAATCGATTTTGTTTATAACGAATAAAATACTATTTCATTTTATTTTTTGTTTCAGGTAAGTCAACCCTTTGTTCTCCGTTATCAAATACATAGGTAAGTAAATAATAGAAAAACAATAAAAACGTTATTTGATTCCACAGAAAAACCCAATCAATCATAATTTATTGTCAAATTCAACCGTCCGCCATCCAGACAGTGTCAGTATGACTTTGGAAATAGAATCCGGTTGCTTCCTCCCTGAAACAAATGTAGCGCCGGCAACTTCCGTTTCCCGTTAAAATGGCGGCAAAAATTGCGTAGGCGGGAAAATCCTACATCCGGTCGGGACACTCTTGTTATATATTTTTTCAACTTCGTATTGGGACAATGGAGAAGGGAGAACGGTCATAAATGTAATGAAATTTGGGCCGTTTGGAATGGGAAGAATGGTATTTAAATTGGAATATTCGGGGAAGTTAGCGAGACAAATGAGTCACATTCTAATTGGGCGGTGTAAACTTTATAAATGGAACGCAATTTCCCAATTTGGCACCAATACGTTGAAACGCCCACTTTTGACGGCTAGTTGTATAAATATTTTTACTCAGCGCGTAATATAAAAATAAATTTGTCCCTTTAAGCCATAGTCATTCGTATACAATTATTAACTAAACGCAAAGTATTATTTTTTATCTACTTTAAAGCAAAAACCCAGAAGCTTTTATTTTATAGGCTTGTCAATTATTGAGAAAAAAAAAAATTGGATTATTTTCTTGAAACTGGTGAGAATCGAACCCGTGAGTCCAGTTTTACAGTCTGTCTAACTAACTGCGCCGCGGCACCTGCATGTTTTGTATTAAATATGAAGTTATAATTACCTCGTCTAATAAAAACCAAATAAAAATAGTCGGAAATTAAACCCGAGATCTCATGCATGGTAGAAAAACGTGCTGACCAATAGACCACAAGGCAGACAAAAAATAAGAAAGTTCGTTTGTTTTTATTTTTTTTATTTGTTAAAGACTATTGAACTCATTTCTATTTTAATATTTATTTTATGGATTGTATTACCGATGCTATTAGGTTTTTTAAACTTTGTTATTTCAAAATTATACCACCCGTGACGTCACGAGTTCAAGTTGGTGGGTTTTCCTGCCATTTAAAAAGAGAAATGCCGTACCCTTCAAAACACGCAAAACATGGCTATCTGGAAATCAAACATCTATCTCAATACATAATTAATTTGCTATTCTAATTCATTCACCTCAACCTTTGACAATTCAAAGAAGTTCATTTTGATTAAAAGTACTGTTATCATTTTTTTCGTACATTTGCAAGAATCTTCGTCGTATAATAAAATGCTTCAATTTTTACCGCTTGTAAAAATAAAACTTTATACCATATTCAATTTCTAGTGGAATTGAATTTTCTCATTCTTATTGATTGATTCGTTGATTATAAATACTAAGATGTTTTGCAAAATACTCGTTTTTTGAAGACTCTCTCCACATAAATCTACTCCGCCATTTTCCATAATGTAATGCAAGACGTTATCCTCGCATGATCAATGGCTTTACTTAAATTTGTCGCAATTTTTCATCGGATTTTATCAAGATCTTCGAATAAATTTACTACTTGAAGTTTGAACCTTCTGTTAACAGTTGATTGAATGGTTTCAAAGTTAACTCCCATTATTACGCTGGGAATTATGTTGTCACATTTTACATTATTTTAACAGAAATGTGTTCTTCATCTGCCTGGCCGCGAACAAAATAAATATTCAAAACGTGCATAACTAATAAATACAAAAAGCCATCTGCCGGTACGAGATTATGAGGTAATGTAAATATTGTTTAAATCCTCAGGTATTTTGATCCAGTACTTCGTTATATTAAAGTTTAAATAAAGTTGTGTCCTTATACAGGTGGATAAATAATACAGTTATCGTCATCGTCAAACCCTTATCCGCTCCCGGTGGTGCATAGAGCTCTGCATTTGTTAACCAAACACAGCATATTTCAACCATCTGTTATATGAAGGTTTGGTAATGAGTCCTACGTTTTAAGTGCCAGCCCTGGAACAATTAAATATTGCCAATATCAATATTTTACGGCTATTTTGAATTTATTTCAAATAAAACACTTTTTAAATTTACCACACAAGAGTTTAATACATTACTCAAAACTAGTCGTGCTTTAACCTTGTGTGGTAAATTATACGACAATTTCACCAGAAATCAAACCCAAGACCTCGAGACAAATAAGTGAACTCGCCAACCACTACACAACGAGGTGAACTTACCTGCGCTCAATTCCTCATGCAGGAAATCTTCCTCAATACCTGAGAGCAGCCGTTGAGTCAAAACACTGGTGCAGAGTTTTGATTATTTTCACATAAAAAACTATATTCTTCATCCACCTAGACATATAAAAACCACTATAATGTTAGATGAATATCCGCTTTATTACGTTGTCTGTGCGTTTGCTTACTACGTTTGAGATATCGGGTTCAATTTTGGCAATGTTAACTCTAAATATTTTACTAAATGGTGGTTTAAAACTATATACGATGCCAGACAATTCTGATAAATATTTATTTGTCACTATCTTTTGCAAATACTTTGCTGATACTGTACGAAAAAGTCAACTGCACTTCGGATTAATTTTGCCTAGTGGAAATCAACAACAGCAACAGAACATATTTCTCATTACTGCCAGTGTTTAAGTCAAGAAAATTCCATATGAAAACGGAGATAACCTTGTACAAGACCATTATTCGGACTGTATCGGCATATGGATGAAAGGCACTGACCCTGACAGTAAGGTCTGCTGTGATTCTGGATATATTTGGAAAGAGAGTTCTTCACCAAATCTGTGGTCCCGTGAAAGATGGGAAAGAATGGCGCACTAGGCAAAATACCGTATTGCACAGCATATATGAAGCCACTAGTGTTTCAACACACATAAAACTGCTCAGGTTGAGATGGGCTGGACACGTACAAAGAATGGCTGATGCCCGAGTAACTAAGACAGTCATGACTGGACATCCAGGGGTTAGAGAAAAATCGAATGACCCAGACCGAAGTGGGAGAATGAAGTAAAAAAATATGCAGCACAGCTTCTACAGGCGGAGTTAGAGGCAAAAGTTGAAGCAGGCTAATGCTGGATTTGGCCTGTAGCACCATTAAAGAAGAAGAAATCGAAAAATCTGCTTTTCGCTATCCCGTTTTCTGAACTTCAAAACTGAAACGATTTGGTTAACTTTTTTAAAAAAGTGTAATATTTTTTTTATTTTAAATTATAAACAAAAAAATTTACACCGTTCGTCCGAAAACAGCAGATAAAACAGGGTGCGTTTTTGTGTTTTTGGAGGGTCCTAGCTCCCGGAAAAAACAAAATGTTAACAAAAAAACAACAGAAATACGCCAGTGGTAAAAATCTTTAGTGTGTAAATAAATTATTGCTCTTGTGCCATTATTGAGAGAGAAAATACAAAAATACATTAGAATGAAGAAAAGTGAAACCGCGTTTCCTCTAACACTGCAGTATTTTACTGTCCCTGGACCGTCACCCAAAGCGTAAGACTGGTCTCATTAACTTCACGTTACAAACGAAAAAGGTGCGATGCATTTAATATTCAAATACAGTGCCTTGTGTATGTATAATCTAGTTCGGATAGGAGAATTATGATGATGATGACAATATTATTGGGATACGAGCCGCAATTAACGCATCTGTTTATTAACACATCTGGGTAGACGTAATTGTAATAAAATGAAGTTAAACAATGATACGTTGGCTAATTTGGAGTTAGACGCCTTGGTGGCTTCATTAAATGGACATAAAACACACCCACTTTTGCAACAGTGTGATATTAACAATACAAATAAAACGATCAACCCTCCATCCTGAAATCTTAACATGTTAAGGCCTCATCGCCATACAAATAGGCGCCTATTTAAAAAAAAAAAATAGTTGATAAAATATGTTCTCAATCAAGGATTGGATTCAACCCCCAAGAGAGCTTTTAATATCAAAATACAACAACCGAGATGAAGAGCATTTCATAGAAGGCAATATTAGAAGACTGGCCATCGAAAGGGATTATGCCCTGCTATTCGCTTGTTTAAGTGGCCACTTTACACGCTGTGTAATATTCACAAGTCTGGCAATATTTAAACATCAAAATTCCTTAAATTCTTTCATCTGTTGATGTTGACTGTTGGCCGTTTTCTCATTGTAAATATCCGTAAAGAAAATAAAATACTTAAACTCATTAAAATAGCATTATATCAACTCATTAGTTAACCCAAAGATTTTTTTTTGATAATGATCCTTAAGATAAAAATAACTTTATTTAATTTACTTACATGAAACTTTGAATTATCTATCCTTACCTCTGTTTTGTATAAATACATTTAACTCTTTAATAAAGATACCAGTTTCAAAGATGTCGCGAAAGCGATGAAACCGGTCACTGGATATTCCAAATTTGTGGATTAAAGTATCACACTTGTTTTATTTATATAATAAAAAGTAAATATCCGTATTTAAATTTATGTTTGATGTATTAGTTATGTTTGCTGTGTTGCTATAGTTTAAAGTCATTATTTTAGTATTTTTGTATACGGTTATTTGTATGAATTTATTGTAGAAATATGTATTTTTTAATAAAAAAAACAAAATCATTGAGGGAATTCTGCATTACGTACCATCTAGTTAACTTTTTGTATTGAAATTGTCAAGCCTAAAACCTATCTTCTAACAATCCTTTCACTGTTACTTAATAAAATTGATTTAGTTAATAATTAAATTTATTATTGTTATCAAAAACAGTTTTCATTTTGTGGTATGACATTTTACACTTATTTGTTTATAAATTTGTATTAGCCACTTAATTTTTTTAATTACACTTCGACCGGTTTCGAGGTTACTACCTCATCGTCGGGAATTTAACTTTATGCCTATATTTAATTTTATGCCCACAAAGATTTCAGCGTCTGAGCGTGGGCCATTCCTTTTTTAATTATTAAAAAGTTTATTGCAAATAAATATGGTGTGCCCGGGTCTTAATGGGTTACGGGTCTCGTCAGTCGGAACAGTTTCCATAACTGGCCCATAATATAATGGCGATAGCATAAAAGCCAACAGTTTACGTTTAATGTCCACATGATGTTAGCACCATATTAAGTGTACATATATTTGCAATTGGTTCTACCTACGTCATTATAAGTCTCGATAACCGAGTCACGACTGTACTGCTTGTGGTTCTTTCTACTCATAACTACTTAACATACCTAAGTATGGTTCTACTCATAACTATTTAATAGTGACAGACAGAATTTTCGACTTCGGTCGGTTTCGGCCAATAAAATTAGTTTAGGCCGCGGTTCCAATTTCTGCCAAAAATGGCCGAAACTTCGGCCCAGTCGAAACCTACGATCGGGATGTGTCGGATTACGTTCGGTTTTTTTTTTTTTTTTTTTTTTTTTTTATACGCCTCCACTCGTTTGCGAGTGATTTTTACGTTCGGTGTTACTGGGGTGGAAAATCAGCACAATTAGAGATATTGGATTGTTGTATTTTCAAATAATTAGTTCAGTCCTTGTCTACAAAAATTTAGACACACTCAAAGTATTATTGATAAATTTATTTTTATTTTATTTATTTTATTTTATTTGGGATTTTTACAGCTATTACATTAACAAAATAATTAAAAAATCTTAACAATACTAAAGCCAATCAAAAAAATCCACTTAATATAATGACACATAATATATAAGAAAAGAAGTTTAGTAATTGTATTTGTGTGACGTTTGTATTCATGTGTATGTGAATGTGTGTATGCGTGAATGTATGAGGGAGAGGATACATGTGCGTGTGGGAATGAATGAGGGAGAGGGTGCGTGTGTGTGGGTGCGTAAGTATAAAAAAAATTAATTGTTTACAACTTGTAAATTGTTTTAAAAATGGTACAATAAAGAGCTTAGTAAAAAGTTAGAAACCTTTTTGTTAAAATTCAAATGACGAAATGATATAAATTGTATTTTTTTTTTGAAGTATGTTAAATTTCAAAACCGCATTCTGAAAAAAAAAACATTTTATTTTAAAATTTAACTGATACACATCGAATGAATAATGTGCGACGAGTCCTATACAATACAGTAGGTAACCACAAAATGCAGTAAATACGAAATAATGACAACAA
Organism: Micrasema longulum; assembly: GCF_059751315.1. Classification (NCBI taxonomy): domain Eukaryota; kingdom Metazoa; phylum Arthropoda; class Insecta; order Trichoptera; family Brachycentridae; genus Micrasema; species Micrasema longulum. The sequence goes on from NW_028278001.1 coordinate 112,283, forward strand.
ATAATAACAACAAAATCCACCTGGTCCAAGTAATTTGTACCGTTCCACAGTCGGCATTAGGCATATTTCTATTCATTTTTGTAGTATGTAGTGCTGGGAACCATGTTAAGTTTAATTTAAGCGCGTCGTCTTTGTTTATGTTATTAGGGTGTCTATGTATTTTAATTCCCTCTTTTATTATAGTGCACTGTAATTACTGGGTTTATGCAAAATTGTCGGTTCACAGACGAAAAAATGTCCGGTGTCTATAAAGTGTTCCGCTATTGCAGATTTGTCAGGATGCCCAAGTTTACGCGCTCTTTTGTGTTCGTCAATCCTTTTATAGACACCGGACATTTTTTCGCCTTTGAACCGAAAATTTAACATAAACCCAGTAATTACAGTGCACGAATAATATAAGAGGCAATTGAAAAACACAGACACCCAAATAACATAAACAAAGATGACGGGCTTTAATTAAACTCAACATGGTTTCCAGTACTACATACTACAAAAAATAATGAAAATATGCCGACTGCGGCACGGTACAAATTACTAGTTTTTAAACACACACTTTGTGTCTACAAAACACTCAGCTTACCCTGAAGATGGCTCCTGCAATGGTAGCCAAAACGTCCAACACACATCGGATCGGTATCACCCAAAAAATAAACATATTGATAACAGTGACCGTGAAAACCTTCGCACCTATTGTACTTAATTACTTTGTCATAATCCCTGAAAATGCAGATTTTTTTATCAAAACTTAAGAAACTCTTTAAGTTATTAAATCCAGTACTATATGGTCTAAAAATCTAAATTTACGTTACGAAATTTATCAATTCATTATCTAACGTACCAAAGTTAAATAATAATCTACATGATTTACCGTGGAAAATACACAAAATCTAAGTATGAATAAATAGAGTATTGAACGAAAAGATTTGGTCAGACCGAAATGGTGTTGTGTTATTTAGTTAATAGTTTTGTGGTTGAGTTTTTGTATTCTCCAGTTTTAGGTCACGGCTGTCTTTAAACTTCGAAGCCTTCATGGCGTGCTTAGGGCTCATTTTCCAAAGCGGAATAATGGACTACGGCATAATGTTGTTAGGAATTCGATGATGTAATAAACATTAATGTGAGTACTAATTTTTTGCCAACATTAAAACTCAAAACTCATCAAAACAGTAAACAACTCATTATTTCCTTATTCGCTCCCAGTGATGAGCAGAGTACTGCAATGGGGCTATAATTGGAATCAATCTCCATCATGTTTAAATTTATTTTAACAGAGAGGAAAAACATTTTTGAGAAGGGAATATGGAAGTCTTGGCATTTAGATGGCTTATGACCTGTCATTGGCGGCCTCCGTGGTGTAGTGGTCAAGACGCTTGACTCACGCACGGAAGGTTCCGGGTTCGATTCCCGGTGAGAACACAAAAATTAAAAATGTAATTTTTCTCAAGCCTGGTTGTTTTGTAATGTAATTCACCACTGTAATTGGGCCTCCTGGCCTGTTGTGGTGCAAAAAAAATGGGATAAAAAAAAAAATGGGATTGGCTGGTTTAAGTAGCCACTGTACACACCCATCATTTTAATTTCATGGAAGGCAGTGATCAGTCCTCCGCTTAAAGCAGTTCCACCCTGCTAGTAATCGAATCGAGGATCTAATATGATTTCCGGATCTGAAATATTAATCATCTTCTGAACGTTATTACAATAAATTATACTAACACTAACTAACATTAGAGAATTTTTGATTTTATCAATTGCGTTACAGTTCTCCCATAATTATTTAATGTATCGTTAAAGATATTAATATCGGCATCAAATTTACTTTTTTATTTTATTTTTATTTTTATGTTCTTTATTTGGATAACCAACAGATATGTTTATCTTACATATAAAACAAAACAAATTAACAATAAGCCAATTACAGGTTTTCACAAATAGGGTCACAGTTAGTTAAAACATATTCTCGAAATAAAATGTAATAATTTACATTAGATTAATGTAAACAGTAATCTAATATAAATCCAAAAGAAAAAAAAAACACAACAAATAATTTTGGAAGTAAACGCCGAACGTCATTATGATTATTCGCAAACCTATCTTTGTTCAATGATTTTGTAATAACATTAAAATTATTAGAAATTCGCCATAAATATGAACTTCGTCTATAATTAGATGAAACAAGAGGAATGTGAAGAACAAAGTTATTACTTAAAACTTTGTAAGGAACATTAATAGAGAGTTTGCATAGGAGTTCAAGACAGTCAATTGAACCAGAGGCAAATAAATTATATCAGCTATTTCATGACGTTTTTGCAGAGGTGATGTTTTTTGCATATTTGAATATATTGTTAGAATTTTCACTCAAGTTTCAACCGGAAACACATGGACTTGACAATTTTTTTTTGAATATTTTTAATGCGTAATATCTACACATTATATACAGGATTTTATATTTGTGATGCAAATTGCAAGTTGCTTCGCACCAATATACGGCAAAGGATTTTGAGTGTCTTTGCCATGGTTAACGACGCAGAGCTACGCATAAAAACCCAAGCGCACGCGGTGACTTTTTTGTAATGCTGTCAAAATGGGCGTCGAAAAGTATTTTATCATGGTAGACGTAGAAACTTGGAAATTTTACATTTGATGAGCGTTGGAGGATTTTACCTTTAAGCACATATTTAGTAGGTAAAAATTTTAGTTTGCTACTAAATGTCATAACTGTACACTTAGAAGAATTAAGGTCTAAGCAGTTGGAGTTGCAGTAATCATACAGACAAATTATTGATCAGGAAAAACTGCTATCGGAGTACCAAAGTAGTGGCCATATGCAGCACTGAGATCGGATAACGAAACTACGAATTATAAGGAAATTTGGATACATGTATTTTGCCTTGCAAATGAGCCATTGTTTTGTTGGTTGTGTGGCAAGTGCAACCATCCCGTTGAAATCACATATTGTCCAGCTTCATATTCTCAATTTCTGGCCACAAAAAGTCCGTTACTTTTTGGCTGATCTTATTTTTTAAGAAGTACGGCCCGATGACGCTGCCATCCCATAAACTGCACCAGTCACTCTTTCCAATAATCCAAAACAAGTGTACGTCAATAAGGCAAGAACAATTCAAGAGCTGAAGAATGGGATAATTTGGGACATTAACGACATTGAATTTCAATTATGCCTTAGCGTCATTGAAAATATGGACCATCGAATAGAGATATGCCACCGAAGCCATGGCGAGCATTTAGCCAATCCTTTGTTTTACACATATGTCGTAGATTTTTCTTTTATAATATAAAAGCGGCCTCCGTGGTGTAGTGGTCAAGACGCTTGACTCACGCACGGAAGGTTCTGGGTTCGATTCCCGGTGAGAACACAAAACAATTGATTAGATTTTTCCCAAGCCTGAGTGTTCTGTGATGTAATTCACCACTGTAATTGGGTCTCCTGACATGTTGTGATGCAAAAATAAATAAAAATAAAAATAAAATGAAAAATCAACAATGTTTGAGTAGGTCCAAAAGCTTGCAGACTGGCTGAATTTCCTCCCAAGGGAGTAGTTCGTATTTAAATTTATTTCAACAGAGAGGGAAACATTTTTGAGAAGGGGATATGGAAGTCTAGGCATTTACAGGGCTAACGACCTGTCATTGGCTGGTTTAAGTGGCCACTTTACACACTGTGTAACATTCACCGATGCCCATGTTTGAACATCCACATTTCAAGAGCTAAAGAAAACCAACCAATGACAGGTCATAAGCCCTGTAAATGCCTAGACTTCCATATTCCCTTCTCAAAAATGTTTTCCCTCTCTGTTGTAACAAATTTAAATAAAAAATTATGTTAATTCTCAAAAAAAAAATGTTTTGTTTAGAATTGACATCGTGCGTTATGGTTGGACCTTAAGTTAGGTTTTACATCAACGTATTTCTTTCATAGTGATAGTTGAAATACCAAGCTATTTTCAATCCCGATAAAATGTATCATTCCATCGGCAAAACTCAAAATGATAAACGACACAACTAATTCATTACCCAAATAATTTCTCCATAATACCGAGTGAGCGAAGCAGCGGGTAAAAGCTAGCAATAAAATATTTAAAAAAAGCTTTTTATTTTACTCCTAAAAATTGGCAATTTACAGAGCATCAGTGATGTGCTTTTAGTGGACGTTATGCAAATACTAAAAAATAATGCATATATTATACCTGCCTATGTTTTATATATATTTTTTTGCGTTTTGAATGCAAGACTAAAATGTTTAGAATAAAAATGTTACGACACTTCGTATTATACATTGTCTTTTTTTAATAACAATTTATTCCTTTTAATAATTTCAAACAGATAAGCATACGAGGACATTTGTAAAGAAACACTAATTTAAGTTCTTATTTTCCGAGCGTTTCCTTACTGGAACATTTCAGTTTAAGTGAACGATCATGAAAGAAAATTTGTGAATCAATTTATGATAAAACTGGGTTTGAATAAAAAAACCCTGATCTAGATTTGCAACACTCCCAAGAGAATTCAGCCTGATTGAACTTTTTCATGTTTAAAAATTTCGTATTCCAAAACTACAATATGTAAAAAAATAATGTTTAATTACTTTTTCCAATTTTCATTAGCGACTTGGTCTCGTTAAAAATTATAAATAAAATTGGAAAACTATTTTTTTATTTTTATTTAAAGTAAAATTCAGTTCCACCAATAATCGCCAATGGTAGCATATTACAACAGAGCTTTTTAGATATAGAGCAACAGAGAAGTCTAGGCGTCTACAAGGCTTATGACCTGTCATTGGCTGGTCAAAGAGACCACTTTACACTCTGTGTAACATTCACCATTCTGCCTATATTTGAGCATCTGTATTCCTTAAATTTTTTCATTTGTCGATAATTCTTCATCTCTGTTGTAAAATGCCAATATTAATAGCTACCTAGGAAGTTTAATCCAATCGTTGTCTACAAAAATTTAGACAAACTTAAAATATTCTTGAAATGCTAATAAAGCAACTGATCTATTGGAAAATACATCTTTTTGACACTTTATCATTCAAATGATTAAAGACAAAAGAAAATTTGAACATAATATATCCATTGGAATTCAAAACCATTGAAAAACATTTTGCAGCATATTAACTGGATTTAAATATTTCAAAACCTACTAAAATTTACAAAAATAAAACACATAAATATTCTGTTACATCCATCATATATCTTCTCTCAAGCTCATCCACGTCCCAAAAATCAACAGATAAAGGAATTGAAGAAATGTGGATTTTCAAACGTAGACAAAATGGTTAATGTTACTAAATCCATATTTCTCTCTGCAAGATACTTTCTAAACCTGCTATAATACATTAATCTGTATCTCTGGAATGTGAAATGAAGTCATCACACAAATTTTGACAAAACAAAAACCCACTAAAAAAAAAAGTAATCATCAGTTTTTTTTTAGAAAGGTACTGGAAATTTTATTGTTATAAATAAATTTAAGAATCGATTGTAACAATAAATCAATTAATAGGCTAGTGTTGCGGACTCACGGATCAAAAGTCCTAGGTTCGAACCCCACTCTACCCTAATTCAATTTTCATTTTCTAAGTGAGTTTAGGTATTTTTAACTTGTTAAAAATAGACCCAAAATTAAAACGTCATTAGAACGCAAATGTTTTTTTTTTTTTAAATCAACTTGAAAATCTTTATCTTTATTCTTCTTCACTCTTTAGTGATGAAGTTCAGTGTTTTAAAAAAAATTTGTTTATTAAACAAAACCAACTTTAAAACATTTTTTAAGTATCGTATTATCAGGGCTATAATTTTTTTAATGTCTTTTGTCGGCCTCGTGGTATAATGATCAGCGCATTCGCCTACCATGCAAGAGGTCCGAGATTTGATTACCGACACGGTTAATATGAAATATTGATTTGAAAGGGTGTTTTCACACTAAAATATTTCATAGTCCCTGGACTGGTATCTAAAGCGAAAGAATGATCCTCTTACCTTCATGTAACAAAAATTATCAAGATACGCTGCGATTGGTGAACCAATGCAGTGCCCTTTGCACCATTAGGTGCAAAAAGGGAATGATGATGATTTTTTAAAGCAATGTACTTTCTCAAGTTCTCTTGACCATTTTTCGATGAGTTCGGCTGATTGGTCAGTTGGTTTACCGTTAACCGAAAATCTATCGCAACTCTCTTTTAATTGGTTTATTTGAAAGAACTAATCGTGCAAAGTAGTTCAATCGTATTAAAATATTTTTTTTAACACATTTTCAAGAAACTTCGCCGTACAATTTGATACATAATAATACATTTTTAATATACAATTTTCCGTAGAGTTGAATTTCCTCATTCACACCTAATGGCGCATAAGCATCAGACCAGTCACGGCGTTTTATATTTTTTTCGACGGTCAGTCTTACGCTCATCCTTATTCAGCCGAGCATATTAATATTAAGATCACCATCACATGACAATAGGCAAAAGTTACTTCTATGGCGAAAAATCAAATACATTTTCCGCGCCCTCGCCGCAGGCAGTTTGCGTGCCTCCAATACTTCCCCCCACTCACGAAGGCCTCTTCACGGCACCTGCCCCCGCCCTCACACCGGTGGTGGTGCAGCGAAGGCTGGTTTCGCAACAGTTAATCAGGAATTACTATCACAAGAAACGAGAAAAATATAAACTAACAGCCCTTCTTCTTCTTTTTCAGCCTTATTCTCTCCACTGCTGGATAAAGGCCTCTTCCAAACGTCTTCATTTCTTCCTATCACCCGCTTTCATCATCCATGTTTTACCGGCAATAGAGGCAATGTCATCGACCAATCTTTTCTGTGGCCTTCCAACACTTCTTCTGTTGGCCCATGGTCTCCATTTTATTATTCTGGGTGTCCACCTGATATCATTTTGTCTCGCCAAGTATCCTGCCCACTGCCATTTCAATTTCGCTACACGATTCATGATATCCACGACTCCGGTTCGGCGCCTTATTTCTTAATTTTTTAATCTGTCTCTTAGACATACACCGAGCTGTCTTTCCATGGATCTTTACGTGCATTTTAGTTTCTGGCAACTTTTTTGTGTTATATAAATGGTTTATAGTCCGTATGTTGTCACCGTTATTTGATTGATCAAAGATTGGAACATTACTGACGGGTATTATGAAAGCTTCAAAGTTTTAATGTTAACTATATATTTTTTCTCCACATTTATAAAGAATACCGTTTTAAGTATGAAATAGAAACAGAACCCCGGATGAGTGTTTTCGACTCGATGGCGGCTCTAAAGTAAAAATTCTGAAAGAAAAAAATTAATAAAGATAATCAATTTATTTATTTAAACAATTTGCTTAAACTTTAGGTTTACACACATTTGCCTAAAGGCAAATTCTTCTTACTTACCCCAACCGTTCAATTTATACATACACAGTGGTATGTGAACATATAATGTTTTCATTATAAAACGAAGCATTGAAATACATACATATTTTTTAAGAAATAAAAATTGACTAAATATCTACACTCTTCTATGAAGAGAAGAGGAAGTAAAGAGAAAAATAACGTCACAAGAAGAAACATTCACAGTTTATCACTTCTTCACAATATTTTAAATAATCCCACTTCGCCTGTTTATCTGAGAGAGCTCTTTCAACATCTATCACAACATGGTCTTTCTCTTCGTTCTAGTAATGAACCCTTTTAATACCCTTTCATCGCTCTTATTTTCTTGCTTCCTTTTCACAAAAGTAGCTGCTTAATTGTGGAATAATCTACCCACTAATGTTAGAGACGCCCCTTCTTTATTTACATTTAAATCAAGATTGAAATATCACAATCTAAATGTTCCTTTATCCTTCTTTTTTCCTTTCCATTCCCTCTTATGTCTTCATAGTATGGTGTTCATTTTTTCGTATTTTTTTATTTTGTTAAGTGTTGTTTTCAATTTTGTATAAAATGGTTAGATTCAATATGTCCATGTACTTGTAATTTTCTCTATCTGAACGGTTTGGGTAGGAAGAAATTGCCTTAAGGCAATATGCCCGCTCTTATATGTATATAAAGTGTTAAATAAATCAAATAATACGATAGCTTTTTATTATTAATATAATTTATTTAAGCAAGTCCATTTTTAAAATAATAAGATATATTTTTGAACAATGTCTAAATGTAATAACTGTGTGATTATTTTACCAAAAGCGTAAGTATTGTTTGTTGTTTGCTTGAACCTTAGTTAATAAAATAAATCCGCCTCGTGGTGAAGTGGTTGACGCATTTGCCTACCATTTTTGAGGTCCTGAGTTCAATTCCTGGCAGGGTGGATGTAAATTAGGTTCTGGCAGGCTTCTCCAACTACTTTAAAAAAATTTACTTTATATCCCCGGAATCCTGAACTCCCTGTATTTTTATTTTTTATAATATATATTTTTTCCTCTTTATTTCGTTAGTTCCCCTTTCTCTCTCCTTCCAAACTCATTATCGGATTGCACATTCTTCATCCTTCAATGTGTATAACTTCATGTACTTTTTTGAAGTAAATATGTGCAAGCCTTATCTGTCAACTAAAAAATTAGGTTTTTTTTTTTAATGTATCGTTTTGATATATATTTTCGTTTTTAAGGACACATTTTTGACCAACCCTTCTTTTGACTAGTCGGTTTTTTGGTTGGTTGGAAGATATTCCGAGCAATAAGTCTGCCAAAGTCCTTATTCTTTGTGCTTAAAGTTTTTAATAAAAATGAAATAAAATATTGATTTTAAGGGTTGCTTAAACTGCAATATTTCATCGTTCCTGAACAAGATTATTTCCCTTCCCGCGCCCAGTGGTTATATAAGGGAAAGATAATCAGTCCAACGTTTTAGTTGCCAGTCAAGGAACAATGAAATACTATAGTCTAAATAACCTTGCATTATTACCTTAAACATAACATTATTTTTTATACTCAATAAGTTTTCTTTCATTCTTCATGATTTAAAGCATCTTACCATACAATTTAAACCAAGATGGAGAACCGATAGAAAAAATACTTACCCTAGTTAGACAACATATGTTCATGCGTTAGTTATATGTATACCTCTTTACTCCGTGCCTCATGTCTGAGAATGATGATTACGCCTGACTCCAGGCATGGCTCGTCTATGGACAGTCTTCTTCTGTCCGGAACGGTCTTGTGCTCTTCTGTAGGCTTTCTGCTAATCAGTGAATAAGCCGCTCCATCTTGTCGATTGAAGTCCACGCGACCTTGTCCCTTCGACACTTTCCAGGAGAATAGTTTTCTCCAAACTATCAGAGTTCCCCCTGGAAATATGTCCAAAGAACTGCAGGATTCTTGTAACTACGGGTTTTCTTAATATAATAAGATAAATAAATAATGTCATTTTTAATAACTATCTACAGTCCTGCGTGGAAAAGAGATTAATAATTTAAGGCAGTAGATTTTGACTCGATGTCTGCTCTCTATTGAGTGGAGATTAGTTCACTACCATGTTTGAGGTTCCGAGTTCGATTCCTGGATGGATACACATTAAATACGTATTGGTTTTAAATGGTTATTTTACACAGCGATATTTCATTGCCCGCACTTGAAATGTATGACTGATTTTTAGGTAACAAATGATCATGACATGATACATTTGATTCACCAATATAATTCCCTATGCACAATAAAATGTAGTACAATAATAATGAACAAAATACCAATGTAAAATTTTACTAATTTGGCCACTTACATCATCATTCCCCTCTCCCCACCAAATGGTGCATAGAGCATGACATTGGTAAATCAAACGCAACGAATTCTTACCATCTGTTTTATGTTTTTATAGTGTTACGCTTCTGGTGCCCGTCTAGAGATAACGAGATATTGCAGTTTGAACACCGTTAGAATCAATGTTTCGCATCCACCCTGCCAGAAATTAAACCCGGGACCTCAAGAACAGTAAGCAAATGCACAACGACTTATCTCCACTCGATTTCCTTATTTAGGACTTTTACTTGAGAACAGCCATCAAGTTGAAAACACTCGTCCGGGGTTCTGGTTCTGGTTCACACACAAAACTGTATTGTTCATCCGCTTGGACACAGAGACATTTAAAGGGCTTCAAAATAATCTTCATTTGAACATAAAATCAAATTTGTTTTTTAAAACGTTTAAAAAATACCTTTGATGCGTTTTTATTGAATGACTTGTTTAAGTTCTTTAAATTATTTCACTTAATTTAAAAAACAGATCATTCATGAAACTCGTTAATCTCTATTAAAATTTATGTTAATTTCCATAAATTCCATGGACAATTGAATCAAGTTCTTGCCCACAAATATTTGGGTAAATTAAATGTATCGTTTAAATGTTTTGCTTTTATAAATACTCGTAGTTTCGAAACTGGGGTGGACAGACGCGGACGCTCCCATTGTAATAAATCAGAAAGCCTTAAACCACGTACTTTATGGGACGGTTGAGAGTACCATTATTTGCAGTCATTTTGTGGGAAATCGGCCAGCAATCACTTTTTCTATTTTTGACTTATGTTTTTTTATGATTTCGTGGTTTTGTGGGAACAAACATTTTTTACAGTTTTATTTATTCTAAACCAATGGTCGTTTAGCTTTAATATTTATTTCATTTTGTTAGATAATCATACTTTATACTTTTATTTATATTTAAATTATAAATACATGAACGTAATCTTATAAATTTATACAAAATTTTATAATAAAATTTATTAAAAATCTACACTTTGCTATGAAGAGCGGAGAAGAGACGAGTAGGTAAGAAGAATGATAAAAATATTCATCCGTCTTCTCGTGAACGAACTTGACATGTCGTTCTTTACGTATTTAAAAAAAATTGATCCTGCTATGTCGTTCTCTGTCTTTCTTGTTTTCTGCGTCCATCAACATACCTTTTCCAATATATCTGTTTAAATAACGCCTGAAAAAACATCTTCTTCCTTTTGATATATCTCTTCTCCGTTTTTCTTTCATTATTCCCTCTTTTTGTTGAAAAAATCTATTATTATCTCAATTTCATGTAAGGCAACAGTAATACGTCACCTACTTTCAACATGCATAAAAATCGACGAGCACTCGCAGACCTTTTATTTGTACTTAAAAGACTAAACGCCGACATTGACTGCCCAGATTTACTCTCGTCAATTCATTTCAATATTTCACCTAAGCGGACGAGACAAACCAAACTTTTTCACTTACCAAACTACCAGTAGCAAGCCGTGATTTATTTTATCCGTAAACTACAAAAAATAGTCATTAATTAGTACCTGCATTACGAGTAAGTACATTATATTTAAGTTATATGATTATAAATGACTATTTTTTCTGTGGTTCTGTGAAAATCAACTCAAACAACAATTATTATCAACCATGCAATAAACGTTTATATATTTTTCTACACTATGTTAATTCGATACTTGTATACAAGTTCATTGACAAATACCACAGTGACATTCAGCAGATATTTCCATTATGATTAAAATTTCGACACTAAGCACTAGCCGATTCCTTTTAAAATGAATAATGCCAAATACGGTCACTGCAAACGACACACGTCTTATGTGATAAATAATATGTCAACGGAATAATATCAAACAAAAATAGTCCTTCGGGAATAATGCTCAAAGTTCTAGTTTTCAAAAAACGAATCTTCAAATAATATTTGTAATCTGCAAGCTTGATTTAGTACTATAAAAGCTGACTTAGGTTAAGGATGTAAAATATAGTGTACTTTTTTGAATGGATAAATAAGCTGAGGTAATCGACTAGTTTCATCATTCACTGAAATAAGAGCTATGGAAGATGTTCGTTCTGCTTGCTGTTTTTTAACCAATGAGAAAAACTGAATGAGAATAAGTAAAAATTATCCTTTGTCGTCACACGCGGAGTTATTTCAGATGCAAAACTTTAAAAAATCGTAGCACTGATAATACGACATATTTTTTTTTTTTAAACCACTAAACATTCTCATTGGAATGCAACTACAACCACATTCTTTAACTAAGAATTATTCTCCTCACATGTTGTTTTGTATTATCTTATCTTTATAAAATATATAAATATAAAAAAAAAATAGTATTGATATAAATTAATTTAAATACAAATATTGCCATTTCTATTACTGTAACTAAATTATTTGTTTTTTTAGTTTTCTTTCCTTTCCGTTTTGAAACTTAAATAATATAAATAGCAGCTATGAATTGGTAAGTTGGAAGAAATTTTAGAAGTTCAATAAATACTCAAATTCATTTTAAATATATACAGAATGTAATTTTTTGCAAAAAAATATTTTTGTAAGCTTTGGATTACAAATTAAACAATGAAATTTAAAATAAAATTAAAAAACGGTGTTTTAGTTCAACACTGTATATTAAATACGAATAAAGTAACATTTGTAAATTTAATAATGTAAACTAATTTTTTTAACAATATCCATTAACAACAATAATAAAACCTTAGAAACTGGGGGAATAACAGACCCGCTGTTTAAATTAAATATATAAGTAAACATCCAACAACGAAACGGTAGTTTTTTTTTCAAAATGTGGCAATAATATCATATCATCAGTGTCATTAAAATAATTGAAAAGTTATGAAAGCGTTTTCCTATAAAATGGTTTTATCACTTAATGAATCTTTGATCAGAGATAATGTATTCCCTCTGGCGACGTTGGAACTAACCTGAAAACAGAGTGTATAAAACCACCTCTGTCTACATATATATTTTATCTTTTATGTGCAATATTAGTTCCTGGCTTTTCCGCTAGATGGCAAAAACCTTCGCTAAAACCCACAAACACAAGGTTGTAAGAAAATCAGAGCTTTCAAGCGAGTTTCAACCTTATTGTAAAAAGCATTTCAACGCAAATCTAATGTGTTCACCCACTAGTACTTAAAGCGAAAATTTTCACAATATTCTCTTATGTAAGGAAAATCGTAAGAAAATACACATCTACGCGATTTTAACCCTTATTGCAAAGCTTGTGATATGCTAATATGGAATCTAGCCACTTGTGCTATATGATTGCTCGATCTCTTTAATGGCAGAAAGTCAAATAGAATTCCAAACGTTCAAGGCATTTTAACCCTTCTTATTTAGGTTAGTTAATGCCAATTTTGTTCGTCTATATTACGAAGGGTAGCTTGTTCTATACGTAGGTTAACGAAATAAATTCAGTAGGTCAGATCCGAATGGTTACATAATAGTGTTGACCGATCAATGGAATACTGTATCATACAATCGGTTCTTATAGGAACACCTTTATAATGAAAAATGGGTATATTTTTTCTTATTTTTTAAATTTCTGCTACCTTATTATACTAGTTTAGGAATGAAGAAGTTCTTTGGCGTTTTTAACGTATTTTTAATTATTAAAATCAAATTGAACCAAAACTCATCATTCCCCGCTTCTTAGTTGGAGCATATGGTGTCCACGAAGATCCTTCGGGCGTCTCTGTCGGCTGCCAGCTTCTGTGTATCCTCCCAAGACAGGTTTACGTCTCGTAGTTCTGACATCAACTGCCAACGAATAGTCAGCAGTGGACATCCAGGACGTCGAGAACCGGATGCCTTGTAAAGTAGGCAAGCGTGGTTAAGGCTCTCAGGAGGCATCCGCAATACATGGCCAAGCCAACCGTATCGCCTCCGCACACTTAAGATTCTTCTGAGACACCTATTCTCAAAACTCAGTATTTGCTGTTTTGGACCCTAGCGAGGTGCCAAGAGTAGCATCTATAGTAGATAATAGGTATTATGCAGGCGTTATATAGGCGGCATTTGGTTTTCACTGAGTAAACATCCAATCTCCAGACAGCCTTCATACTATTGAATGTGGCGCCTGCTATTCCTAGCCGCACTCTCAGTTCTTTTTTAAGCTGCCATTTTCCGTAACATTCACTTTTGATCATTTCGTTTGACAGATTCAGAAGATTTTGTGCATTGAGGCATAAATAAAGTGTTACACAATGTATGGGTTTTTGCAATATTGATTTTTAAACCCATGCATGCGGAGCACCTATTTAGGCTATCTACAGTGGCTTGAAGACCCGGGACTGATTCGTCAATTATAACCGCATCATCGGCATACTCTAGGTCGATCAGGTGGAATTGACTTTCTTAGGATGAAGTCCATGAGGATTATAAAAAAGAACGGTGCAAGGACGCAACCTTGATGAACTCCGATGGTGACCTTAAACCAATCTGCCAAAACTAAGTAAAAAAATATGTAATGTATTATCAGCGCTATAATTTTTTTAAAGATTTGTAATTTTGAAATTAATCCGCGTGTGACGCCTTAAGTCCTCTTCGGTGAGTTCTGCTGATTGGCGAATCAGCTTCCCATAAACTGGAAATCTATCTCAATACTCTGCCATTGGTTGATTTAAAAAAAGTAGTGACGTCGTTCGAAGAAATTAGTTTTAATCATTTTGTTCATACATTTTCAAGAAACTTCACGGTACAATTCAAAGCTCTAATACTTCAACTAAATCACGGTAAAAGAAAAAGTATAAAAATTGAAAAATTGTTTTCAGGCCTTGCCTAGTAGGTGATTTAGTTCAGCTGGATGAATCTCACCCACATAATAAAGGTTTCAGCTCCTTTACTTCGCAAAAGTCAACAGATGGAAGAGAGTTGAGGAAATGTGGGTGATTAAACATGGGCAGAATGGTGAATGTTACACAGTGTGTAAAGTGGTCATTTGAACCAGCCAATGACAGTTCATTAGCCCTGTAAATGCCTAGACGTCCATATTCCCTTCTCAACAATGTTTTCAAGTAAAGTATTAATGCAGTGCCCTATGATGACCAAAAAAGCGTCAGTAATACGTCAATAATTATTATAAATAAATGTTAATACTAAACTTTCGTGGGAAAAGTCAACATGCAACCCGTCACCCGTCACCCGTCACCCGTCACATTAAGTCGACAAAATGTGATGATGGATGTACCACCTCGCCGACTCATAGTTTCTCTGGATAATATATAATTTACTGGCGGCCAGTAGCCAGTAGCCAGTAGCCAGTAGCCAGTAGCGTGCCTTCCACGGAAATAAGCAGTGACTATTCTGCTTTATTATCATCAAAAAAATATAAAACATTAAATATTAAAATTTATAAAAAATTCGCGTGAACAATCGAGTATGCAGCACCCCACACAGAGCGCGCAGAGCTCGCTCTGTGTGGCGTGCACACATTTAGTACCGTTTAAAGTGCGTTCTCTACGCGCGCTTTTGCGTTCAGAATACTACCCCAGGGCCGCGATTACAAACGCTATGTTCATCGGTACATATCGAGACAATATAAAAAACAAGTCGATATTGATTCAATAAAAAAAGTCAATTGATTAGAACTTATTTTTTAAAAATGCAAAATAATGTCATTGCATAGAATGAAACTACAGGTTTTCTTAGAGTACCCAATAGAAAACTCCAAAATTGATGTAGTTAAGTCCATCAGAGATTTAGGAGTTGTTTTGGACATTAACTGACCAACAACGAGCATATAGATAATAAAGTAAATAAATAACTGGAATTACTTGACTTCATTAATAGAATATCCTCTGATTTAACTAATGTCCGTACAATCAAAACTCTTTATTGCTCAACCGTTCGCCCTCTTCTAGAATATGCCTCCTAGAGTAGTGATCTGGTTTCCATTATAAATGTAAATTTAACATAAATCACTTTGAATTAGTCCAACATCGCTCGCTTCGAAAAATAGCGTGAATGCTTGAACTAGAGATAGGTAATTATTTTAATGCTGATATAGAGTCAATGTTAAATATTTCTAGTCTGCAAAAACGTAGAGCTAATATTGATTCCATATATACTCGTATGTTCGGCATATTAAATGGTATAATCGGTGTTCCATCATTACTGGGATAAGTGAGATTCTATATTCCTACTCGTTGGTTGAGAAACAATGAAGTACCATTCATCGATCAGCATAGAACAAACTATAACCTTAATTCTCAAATGACCCGTCTCAGTGTCGTATCGTTAACTCAAGACAAGATCTGGGCTTTTTGGTTTAAGTTTACAGCGATTTAAACGAGCACTAAATAAATAGTCCAGATCTTGTCTTGATGTCCCTTACGTTTGTGAATGCTTCTTTTTTAAAAATGTTTTAACTATTCTTGTATTGTAACATTAAAACCCTATAATTGGTATAAATGGACAATGTCCGTTAATATATAAATAAATAAATTGAACATGTTTAAGAAAAAAAACTGTTTTCAGTTTTCAATTTAAATCTTACATTCATCATTAAAATTTTTATACAGAAAATTTAATTTTACTTTGTTGACCAAATTGACGATAAATGTTATCTTCCCATATGGGCCCATAGAGCTTCCCTGGTCTCGTCACAATCGGAAGATAAAGAATCCATGAATTCACTAAGGGGAGTACAAAGAAACACTACCGGCCCTGTCTTCAAGTTTTGGGTAGGAACATCGATATGGACCAAAGCGACGCGTACCCTCCGGTACACATATCTACCTATTTAAGCGACATACCTTAATTATGATATAAAACATGTGTTAGCACTTATATAGGTATTTACAAAATATCCACCCTTTCAAAGTGACAATAATGATTTGTTTTAATTTTGTTTTTGCTTTAATTACGATTGATTTAGATTTGAAATCATTTTGAGGTGGTTACTTTTTTTTCTCAAAATCCTATTTTAAATACGAAAGAGAAATAATACAATTTGAATGTATGTCACTGAGCACGGATTACATTATAAAAATTTGTACGGAAAGTTGTAGCTGCAAGACATGTTTTTATCTAGCTTCTATATATTATTAAAATTGAAAATAACCCAAAAGAAACGAGGATCTAAATTTCTTACCGCCTATGCGCTCTGTAGCTACAGGATGTGTTGGGATATTTTGTGTACAGTGCCCCTGAGGTGAATTTTTACAAAAATGCCGCTATAAAAATTACCCGGAATAAATCAATAAAGCATCATCTAGCGGTGAAGTTCAAAAAATTCCAGGTTATTATTCATTAGAGCACATGTTTAAGATCACGCAACCTTCGAGGTTTGGAAATAACATTGCCATTACGAAAAATAAATATACTTATTATATTTTTTCCTAAATTTTTTTTAGACAGTTCTTTGTGAAAGTCAGATTGCTGTGTGTTAAAAAAAAAAAAAGCATGATAAAAATCCGGTTTCGAACGAAATACGGGTGGAGTCCGGTCTAAGTTTTTTAAATCCATACACACACAACTGTATTCTTTATCCGCCCGGATACAAAAAATAAACCATACAATTTAATGTAAAATACAAATTTATTATATAAATAATAGACAAGTGATACTTTAATTCACAAATTTGGAATATTCAATGACCGGTTTCATCGCTTTCGAGACATCTTCGAGACTTTGTGGATTGAATTATCACTAGTATTTTATTTATATAATAAATTACAATGAACTTTTATCAAGAATTTTCACTTACAAACTTAAATTTTTTACACAACATTATTTTGGTACGTGTATTTGTACACAAATCTGGATTTCTCCCAAGAGGGAGTAGGTATATATTTTTTATTTATATCCCTACAGAGATGAGGTAGAATTTTTTTCAAATTCAGGATTATGGATATTCGAGCGTTTACAGGGCTTATGACCTGTCATTGGCTGGGTTAAGTGGCCACTTTAAGTACTACAACATTCCCCATTCCGCTTATTAGCGAATATCCACACAGATAACATTTTTGATTTTTGTATATATCTTACTAAACGAGAAACCATTCACAAGCGAGTTGGAGCGAGAAATTTTTTAAACTACAAATGTAAATAAATCAATCTAAGAGGGAAAACCTCATTAAATCTTAGTACGATGTTAAAACAAGCGTGTTCGGCAATAAATTAGATATAATTATTTTTTGACGTGGGATTGTAACAACGAGCGACGCTGTAAAGGAAAAGCGTGGGAAAGCGAAGCCGGCGCCGAGCGGCGTCGCGGCGCCGCCGGCGCCGTGCCTCGCCGGAGTTCGATCCGCCCCCACGGAGGGGGGAGCCCCCGCCCCGCCGGCGCAGCCAGCGCCAGTACCCGCCAGGTCGCCGCTTGGTCCGCCGCCCGCGTAGCGCCCCGTGACGAGACAAGCGCGGTCCACGTTACAGCCCGCACCCACCCTCGTCCCCTGTGCTCCGGACCTACGTCCCTACCGCGGTCCCTCTCTACCGCGCCTGACAGGCGATGGCAACCGAACGCCCGTCCTTTCCACCCACACGCTCCTATCCGTAAATATTCGTCGCGGGAATCGAATTAAATTAAATTAAGATTTTTTACTTATCTTAAGGCTTTTTGTACACACATTTACAATGTTACGCTATTAGGGTCCTTATGGAATCGCCGCTGTTGGATTTTTGAAGCAATTTTTACACGCTAGCTTGTATATTTTAGAATTTCTGTGATTGGCTTTTGTAAAGCTCCGTCCGCGATACCTCCGAGTCTCACTCGCCTCTATAATTTAGCTGTAATTCGCTTAAGGTGACCTTTGGTTGTGATAAATTCTTTAGCTATTTTTAATTCGCAGTGAAGGGCAGCCCCGAAGCACCTTCACCCCGCTATGTTTGGTGCAGAATCGAATTAGACAAAAAGCAATTATCATATCAACTTGTTGAATAAGCAATTCATTATTACTCACGTAAGTAGTGAGACTTCGCCATTTTCGTATTGTAGTTACATCATGCGAAGAGAGGGGGCGAACTTTGACCTTTACGTTTTGTGGTGAATTTTGTGGTTATTTTGTTATACCAACTAGTCGTAAAATATATAGTTCCCACATATTTTTAGCATTTATGAGGCCCTCCAAAATATTTCCCCCATTTTCGCTGATTTACAATTGTTGGAATTTCGAGTAAAAAATGTTTACAGTTCGCTGTCGTCCAATGTTTTGCACTCGTTAACAATTCAGTAAAATATATTTTTCCGAATAAATTTACTAGGCGTAGTTATTGTGTACCTTAGAAACATATCTGTTATTTTTAAAGTTATACGCATAGATATAGTATAAATTTTACGTATATTTTATCTCGTGGAATTCTCAGCTGTTCTGATCCCTCCTGTTATTCCTTTCCTACCCGTTCTCGCCCCCTTCCGTCACATCTGAGCGAAGGATTCGCGAGTCGGCGCAAAGTGTTAGTAAACATGGTTCCCATCAACTGATTCAACAAACGAAGAAAATACAACCCGATCTTCACATCGGTTGAACCGCCGTCAAGAAGTCGACAGAACAATCAACCCCGAAAACATAATTTTTACACTTTGATCGTGATGTTTCTGTGATAAAATATTTTTGGTAAAGTGTTGCACAAAAATATATAATAGATACAAAGGCATTCATTTCAACGAAGCTCAAGTTAAATATATATATTCGGAATAGATTTGAAAGAAAAAAAAACTGTGATACAAAAAGAAAGAAAGAAAGAAGAGCTAAAATTATACAGGTAGTCAATTTAAAAGCAAGTGAATTTATACGCATTAAAAAAATCTTCCACCTGGTTACTTAAAAATACTAAAAAAATATAATTGAAGATTGAATTAATCGTACGATTTATCAGAGTCAATAATTAAACAAAAAGCGAGGAAAGTTAGATTAGAAAGTGGATAAATAATAACACACATCGGTAGAAGCGAATTTCTTTCGTAACTGAGAATTATAATTCAATACCCGAGGAATACCATATCTAACCTATAGACGTATAGAAGCTGCGGAGTCCGCGTCCCCAAGGCGGCTCTTCTGAGAGCTTTCCTCCACGGAGCCAGGACAGGCGAGCGTGGCTCGGCACGGCTTCGCTCGGCTGGTGGCCGCCCGCCACGCCATCTGGCGACTGCGGCGCGCCGGCTCCACGCCCTGCCCCGCGGACCACCATGACTCCAATGGGCCATTGTACGTTCCTTCCTTCTATTTCACCATCTCACAGTCGTGCTATCTGTGTTTGCTTTTTACTTTACTGTATGAATCTTACTATCCTGACTGCTTCTTACTCCTTTGTTTGCTTCTAACTCTCTTGTTTGCTTCATATTTTCTTGATTACTTATTACTCTCTCGTTTGCTTTATTTTTTCCCATTAGTCACGTATTTTTCTGTATCTCTCCGTTTGCCCATTATCTCTCAGTTTTCCTCATATGTTTGTGTTTGCTTTATATGTTCCCGTTTGCTCTTTTACTGTTATGATATATTATTTTCATCCTCTTTTATGTAGGTATGTATGTACCGACTTTCTTTTAACTCTCTTTTTCCCTTTTTTCAATTCAAAATCATCTTCGAACATTGATAATTTTCTGACTTTTCATTATTTCCTTTTTTTATCTACTTTCTTCTTTTCTATCTTTTCTCAACCAACTTTTCATTTTTCTTCATTAATAAAAACCATTACTTCCTCTTTAACATTCGTTTTATTCTGAATTTCCTAATGTTCTGGACATCTTTTTCCACGATTTAAAAACATTTAATATGTTTCAAAATAATAAAAAGTCCACCTGATTACTTCTCAAACATTCTAATCTATTCTCTCCCTACCAAACCTGAAGATTTATTCATACAAAGAATATTGGGGTTTGAGTTTTCTATTCTCAAAAACAAAAATTCACCGGGTTTCGTGATTGCACTCAGTTTATAATCTAGAACAAACAGTTTAATTCCGCTTTCTCTCATTAACTGTACCATGATATTTTACTAGGTCTTTTCGGTTCTTACCTCAACCTTCGCAAAACTCTACATTTCTACCTTTATTGGGGTTTTCCTCCATGAAACATTCATGTGTCGGTCCATGTTTATGATGTATATATGTTGTATCTGCGTTTAACCGACTTGCAAATTTAAGAGAAGGTATTCGAATCATCACGGGCTTTATCTATATACGTTGTGCTTTCGGTAATCCTTTAGATAATCGTTTTCATAATTATCGATGTTACCCATTGTAATTGTTCCTAATATAATGTTTTCACATTGTATAACAAAAATTGAAATAAATGGATTATTGCACCCATAACTGTATTTTATTATTATTTATCATTTGTGTTTAGGTTTGGTATATTGATGTGTCGCTGAAATAAATATATTTTGCGCTTTTGGTGTTGTTCTTATCACATAATTAACCCCTTATTTGTTTGCAGTAATAAAGTTGTTTATATGCAATCATCACACCATGTAGAAGAGCTGGTTATATGTAAAATTTATTTAAAAAATGCTCGTCTATTTCTGTGTCGTAAGAAAACAGAGAAGTAATTTCGAATTTAAGGGATCAATTTTACGAAAAATTCTAACCTACAAAACACCGACTTCAGCGATCTCATTGACAATTACTTTTTATTTACCAATTTTTTAAAATTATTTTTTTTATTATGATACCTACTCTTAATGCTATGATAAATAATTTTTCCTCTTTCACGATCTCATAGATAACAACATACAGTAAAAAAAAGTTTTATATAGTGATGGAGAAGTTCTGGGGGGCTAAGCACCCACCTGAATTTTCCTATCCACCGACCAGATGAGCCAAGTAAAGCACGAGACCGTTATAGCCTTTCACCAAAGCAAATCCCCTCTATCCCAAGTGCCCTTTGCACCATACGAATCCTCGAATGAAACACATTTGCTAATTCAACATTTGTTTATTATAATATTCTTAAAACATAAACTTTAGACAAAAAATATGGTAAGGATATATCAAAATTGTAAAGCTATAATACGTTCTCTACTAAAATAACTCACAAATATATGCTTCCGGAGTTCACGAATAAATCTTTTTCCAAACTAAACCCATATTTACATATTACAACAGACAAAAATAACATTTTACAGAAGGGAATATAGATGTCTAGGCATCCACAGGGCTCATGACCCGTCGTTGGCTGGTTCGAGTGGACACTTTATTCGCTGTGTTACATTCACCAATCTGCCTGTATTTGAAAATCTATATTCCTTTAACTCTTACATCCGTTGATGTTTGTAAAGTCAAAGAGCTGAAATCTTTATTGTTGCGGGTGAGATTCGTTTGATTTAATTATTCCAGGCGTTGCCTAGTATGTAGGTGAATAGTAAATGTTACACAGTGTGTAAAGTGGCCACATAAACCAGCCAATGATAGGTTATAAGCCCTGTGGGAGCCTAGACTTCTATATTTTTTCTGTAAAATGTTTTTCATGTCTGTTGTAATATGTTAATATTAAGTGTTCCCTTGGGGATTGAATACAGTCCTCGTCTACAAATTTGGACAAACTTAAAACATTGTTTTTAAACCCATATTTAAGCACGTTTCCAATGTAAAGTAGCTCAATCACAAATAACTATCAACGCGCTTAAAAACATGATAAGCATTTGAGCGATCGCAATGAACAAGAATGAGCCTGCTTAAGTTATCGCAGTCATAAGTCGACGCTTGTGTAATCTCTAACTAAATCAACGCTCGTGTCGGTTTGTTTTTTGTTTTTCTCGTAAATAAATACAGTTTATTGGCGAAAAATTGACGTTTATATTGCATTTGCAAAACTGTAACAAGTATCTCATACAAAAAAGTGAAAATAAAATAAAAATTACTATGCCGACTGCTTTTCTAGACATTTGGCCTGCTAACCACTAGTTAAATGCGTGATAAATAAAAAATAAATAAATTAAAATAGCAGTTTTGGAATATTTTCCATATTTACACAGGTGAAATTCAAATATGTGCGCAGCAGGATTGTATGTCGCGAAACGTAAGTATTTTGATATTTAATATTAGATGTTCACGGATGTTCTATTGTGATCGCTAATACGATAAACAACATGGTGAGAAATTGTTATCACGTCGCTTATTAGCACGTCGATAGTTATTTGTGATTGAGCTACAGGTAACAGGAGCGATTACCAACAAGACGAAAAAAAAACATAATTTAACTAACAATATTTTAAGTTTGTCCAAATTTTTGTAGACAAGGAATGGATTCAACTCCCCGGGGAGCTGTCAATATTAACATACAACAACAGAAATGAAGAACATTTTAGAGAAGGTAATACAGAAGGTTTCAGCTCTTTTACTTCAGAAACATCAACAGATGAAAGAATTAAAAGAATATAGATGTTTGAATTTGGGCACAATGGTGAATGTTACACAGTGTGTAAGTGGCCACTTAAACCAGCCATAGACAGGTCATACAGGGGTAGATGCCTAGACTTCTGTATTACCTTCTCTAAAATGTTCTTCATCTCTGTTGTTAAATGTTGATAATTTAACTAGTTTTTGTATAGTATATGTAATTGACGCTCGAGTTACAGAAGGTACTATTCAAATTTGTAATTTTGTGTTCTAAGTTGCGTAGTGCCAATTAAAAGTCAACTGATTTGAGCGCTCTCGGTCACTTAAAGCGCCACAATACGGAGTACAGAAGGCATTTTGTCGTTACGTGTAGGTAGTCGGTAGTGCTATGCACAGTTCTCGTTATAAATAGAATTCGGTATAAATAGTCGCACATAGCAGTCAGCTTTCGCGAGATATTGATTTCCTTCCTAGCGTGGGAGTACTCTAGTGCGGGCGTACCGTATACCCCGTACGGACTACCGACTACGGGCGGTATTCGGTACTGGCCTGACTATATCTGTTCACCTATACTTTTGGTATTTCCGAGTCTCGCGAACCTTCATTACGTAATGTAGCTATGCCGAACTAACCCCTTTTTGCCAATATTTCGGGTAGGGGTCCAGTGACAGATCAGAGGTTCGAGGTTTGAACCTTCTATATAACAACTTAATTGCCATTTTCTAATAGTGAGTTATTTCCGACTCTTTAAAAATGCCCCCCAGAATTGCAATATTTTGATTAATTTTAAACTTGTATTATAACAATTAAAAAAAGGTTTTCAAATGCGTTTTTAAAAACAAAAAGCGTGCGATACATAATAAATAAGTGATTTTATCAAGAATATGAGAAAGTCACGTATCTGAAAAATAAAATTTATAGGAGAGTAAAAATATATGTTGCACAAAAATCCATAATTAAAATAATACTCAGAGTCCCGATGCAGACATCTACTGAAGAAATATTCCATAAATTACAACTTATGACACCAAAACAATTATACGCTAAAACAATACTCACTTACAGATTCAAAAACTATTCTTACTCAAATGAAAAATATAACCCCCACAATACATCACATACAAATAATATAATCACTCGATCCTCAACACAAAAACAACTCAAACAAATACAAACTAATACCACTTTCGGACAAAGGGATTTTGAGTATTATTCAATCAAAATCTATAACCTACTTCCACTCTATTAAAACGATTAGTAACGAGAAAATGTTTAAAAAGGCTATAAAAAAGGATATTGGAGCTGGTAGAAGTAAAATGGATTGTCTCATTCGCCCAAACCAATATTGAATAAACTGCTCCACAAGTGTATAGCTTGTGCTAGGTTTTTGTTATTTTCATTGTGCGTTTTGTAATATAAATAATATAAATGTACATATATACCAAGTTTTTAAAAGAGTCTGAATGTTTTGTAAATTATCTCTGTTTATTGAGTAAGTCTTCATTGTTTATTCTCACATGTAAAAACATTTCAAAAAAGCATATTGTTAAGTGTCCTCGGCACGGGTAACACAGTGATGTCACATTATTTTTATAGTTTGTAAGAGTAAAATATGAATAAATATTTTTTTTTCAAATACATTCTTTAAATTTTATCAAAAATAGGTAAATTGTACATTTAGCTAAACTGTCATTTGTTGAATATGTACTTCAAATACGTAAGCCTGTCTACATTAAATTCATATCGTAAGCTCTAGTTTTGTGATTTTCCATCTTAAATTGGCGGCCTTCGCGGTGTAGTGGTTAAGGCGCTTGACTCATACACGAAATGTATGGTTTCGATTCCCGGGGAGAATACAAAATTTAATTCTGGTTCATCTCAAACTTGTGTGCTCTGTGCTGTAATAAAAATTACTAAAATCAGACCTTCTGGCCGGTTGTAGTGCAAAAAACAAAAGAAAAATGATAAAACTGTGTATTAACTTTGTGAAAAATCAAATAATGATGATGTATAGGGCGCTGCATTCATACACCAATAAAAAAAACAAAAAAAAAAAAACATATTACAACAGAGAACATTTCAGAAAAGATAATATAGAAGTCTAGGCATCTACAGGGCTTATGGGCTTATGACCTGTCATTGACTGGTTTAAGTGGCCACTTTACACACTGTGTAACATTCACCATTCTGCCCATATTTGAACATCTATATTCCATCAATTCTTTCATCTGTTGATGTTTGTGAAGTTGAAGAGCTGAAACCTTTATTTATGCGGGTGAGATTCGTGTGATTTAATTATTTCACCTACATACTAGGCAACGCCTGTAAATTTTTATTTTTTCAATTTTCTTACTTCTTCGTGGACCAGGTGAATTTTATAAATTTATCAACAATATTTTGAGTATGCCCAAATTTTTGTGATTAGTCCCCTAGTATAAATACAAAACAACATGTTCAATACGTAAGGACACAACATACATCAGTGTTTTGTTTGGCGGCCTTCGTGGTGCAGTTGTCAAGACGCTTGACTCACGCACGGAAGGTTCCGGGTTCGATTCCCGGTGAGAACACAAAAGTATTAAAAAAAAACTTAATTATTATGAAGTTTTTTTTAATTATAAAATAATTATGAAAACGATCGTTTTAAAACATAAACGTCAGAACAAGCGTGTTCAACAAACATAAAAAATATTTTGTCTTGTCGAGAATATATTTTTGGCTAGATACATGCAAAAAATGGGGCAGATTGGTTAAGAAAATAGGGAGATATTATTTTTTTTCTTTGTGTTCTTGAGCAATGACGCCGGTATTGAGACTTAAATAAAACGAATGGATGCATTATTTTTCATTTGTGAAAGTGAAAAAAAAACGTTCCAACTGTTTTGTAGATTTGATTACTCACTCTTTTCACAAAAGTGCTATTATCTCAGTTTCATTTTTCTTTGCCTGGCTGCTTTCTGGATAACTACGTTCAATTGTATTTTCTATTTTTTGCTAAAGGCAATAATATTGTTCGCTCCTTTTACTATATTTGTGCCAACTCATACATTTTAAAACCTTTATAGAATACATTATTGAGTCTGCTTTTTGCCAATCTGAAACCTGTCCGGTTTATTTCCTTCAGCATCTTTATGTGTTCTAAATTGTATTTTTTCTATTCTTTCCCCCTTTCTTCGTCCACTTTGTTAACCTCCAAGATTCGTTTCTCTACATTGTCATATTTTTTTATTTACGAGATTGTTGGCTGCCTTCCAATTGTGTGGGTACATTCCTGAAAGGAGAAATGGCACTTGCTCTAGTTTTCTAACATTTCTTTATTCAAACGAGACATTTGTTCTGGAAACAAAATTGATATAAAAATCATACGAAAATATCCCTAACCCTTTTTTTTTTTACTTATTTTACATTTTGTACATAATTTCAATTGTACATTGGCGGGCTTATTGCCAAACGGCAATTTCTTCCAACTTAGCAATCGAATAAAAGTTTTATTTTTATAATTCAATTCAAAACATATTCAAGAAAAAAAAAGCTAAACAAATATTAAAATAGAACAATATTTGAGTTTGTCCAAATGTTCGTAGACAAAAGACTGGATTTTACCCCCCCGGAAGTTATCAAGATTAACACTTAACCAGCCAATGACAGGTCATAAGCCCTGTAAATGCCTAGACTTCTATATTCTCTTATTTAAGGTATTCTCCATCCCTGTTGTAATTTGTTAATTAAAATAGAAATAAATGTGTTTGTATATAAATTACCTTAAATCAATACTTTTACTCAACGGAAAAAAGGAAAAAATAGAAAAAAGGAAAGGAGGAGAGATTAAGGAAGAGAAAAAAATGTTTCTTCAGACATAATTTAAACAAAGATACTGTATTAACATATTTGATGGTGGATGGGAGATGATTTCACAGTCGAGTGGCATTGACACTATATAAGTTAGAGATGAAAGATACATTGTGGGTGGGTATTATGAGAGTGCCTTGAGAATTAAAACGAAGAGGTAACCATGAACTGATAAACGTTGAAATTTTTCACACCGGCATATAGGAGTGTTGGGACTATGAAGTACATTGACCAGAAGTGAGAGGGAGTAATGGTCTCTCCGCTGTCTAATTTCGAGCCATTCCAGTTGCCTATGATAATCAGAAATGTAGTCATATTTTCTAAGACCAAAAATATATCTTGTGCATGTATTCTGAAGCCGCTCAAGTTTATTGAATTGCTCATAGCTTAAATCAGTAAAAAAAGGTTTCAAAAATAAAATGATTTGACAGACAATTCCACATTTTCAAATATTAGGTAAAAAAAATAGTTAACTACAATATGGATAATTTATTTAACATACTCGTATGAATGAATAAAATAATCTGATTTCTATCAAAATTTTGATTTTAATTTGCAAAATAATAATTCTAAACTTAGTTACATAACTTGTAACATTAGAGATTCGTGCGTTGACGTTATTTTGTTGGATGTGTAGGTATTTTAGGAATAAATTAATGAAAATATAACTCAGACATAAAATAGCTACGATCATTAAAAAAATCACCAAAAAAATATCGAAAACATTGAAATTTCCTCAAATGTGTTTAATTTTTGTTATTATTAAATGTTCGCAATTTGTGTAGTTATCAAAATAAATTCAGCATTGTTTTGAGTATGTCCAAATGTTTGTAGACGGGCTAGATTTCTTCCCTAAGGAGTTATTTAAATCTCAATTTGTTGCAACAGGGAGGGAAAACATTTTTGAGAAGGGAACATGGAAGTCTAGGCATTTACAGATCTTGTGACCCGTCGTTGGCTAGTTTTAGTGACCACTTTACACACTATGTAATATTTGCCATTCTGTCTATGCTTTAACATCCACTTTTCTTCAACTCTTCCATCTGTTGACTTTTGTGAAGTAAAAGAGCTGTAACGTTTATCACGTTGGTGAGATTCATCCGGCTGAACTAATTTACCTACTACGTAACGCCTGAAAACAATTTACCATTTTTTATACTTCTTTTACCAGTTAGTTAATTTGACAATGTTCTGAGTATGCCCAAATGTTTACAGACTGATCTCAACTTGTTGCGAAAGAGAAGAAAAACATTTTGGTGAAGGAAATATGGAAGTTTAGACATTTAAAGGGATTATGATCATGTTTGGCTGGTTTAAGTAGCCAAGTAGTGAATTTTACCCAAATGATAAAAATTTTAGCTCTTTTATTTCATAAATGTCAACAGATGGAAGACGTGAGGAAATTTTTATGTCAAAACATAGGCAGAATGATGAATGTTACACAGTGTGTAAAGTGGCTACATAAACCAGCCAATGACTGTGTTACTCGAATACTAAATTAAAAAAAGTTATAATTATGAAGTTTAGTTATTTATTTTATTAATAATTTTATTGAATCAATAAGTACAAAATTGTTTTGGAACAATTTGATTACAGTGTAAATAACAATTGAAGGAAATGAGAGTCACTGAAATATGTAATTAATAAGATAAAATTTCCAACTATACTGACGAAAGTCAATTTGACATGAATTAATTAATTTTAAATATAGTATTTTTAAATTTATTTATTAAGGAAAAAAACAGCAAGATCAACAAAAGGTCTACAAGATAGTTTGGTTATGTAGAACGAATGGATGACGATAGAATAGTAAAACAGGTACATAAACACTCTATATATGGTAAACTGTCTGAATATTTTATAATTATCTCTTAATATAAAGTATTCTTTTTTTAACAATATTTTGAGTTTGTCCAAATTTTTGTAGACAAGGACTGGATTCAACTCTCTGGGGAGCTGTTTATATTAACATATTACAACAGAGATGAAGAACATTTAAGAGAAGTTAATATATAAGTCTAGGCAACTACAGGGCTTATGACCTGTCAATGGCTGGTTTTTGTGGCATAGAAAGAAGTATAGAAATTGAAAAAATCTCAATTTAAGGCGTTGCCTAGTATGTAGGTGAAATAATTCAATTAGATGAATCTCACCCACATAAATAAAGATTTCAGCTCCTTAACTTCACAAACATCGACAGATGAAATAATTTCTTGAAGGAATATAGATGCTCAATTATGGACAGAATGGTGAATGTTACACAGTGTGTAAAGTGGCCACTTAAATCAGCCATTGACAGGTCATAAGCCCTGTAGTTGCCAAGACTTCTATATTAACTTATCTTAAATGTTCTTTATCTCTGTTGTAATATGTCTTCTTTTTTTATTCTCACATGTAAAAATATTTTAAAAACAGTACAAATAATATACTTTTTTTATTGGGAAAGTTCATCGGAAAACCCCAGTGAGGTCACATTATTTTTATTATTAATATTTGTTGATAGTGGAAAAAACTAATTAATAAATCATAAATTAAAAATATGTTGACAATAAACGGGAACGTGGGACGAGGACGACTAAAGAAGATGTGACATGATCAGATAATCCAAAATCTTAATTCTGGTTATGTCAAAAGCAGTCAGAACCAAAGGGCATATATGATTGTGGAAGAAGCTAGAAATGTACGACGGTCCATTCTCTCTGCCTACTCTTACGGGGAAATGACATGATGGTAGTAGTAGTAGTAACAGCATTTATTACATATGGAAAGTAAATGTAACAGAAACAAAGATTGTAAAAACAGTAAATATACATTTCCCACAATTAATTTTAAAATTTAAAATATATAAAAGAGTATAATATAAAAAAAAATACAATGAAGTAAATAAAGTAAAAAATAAACAAAATAATATATGATAAATAAATCAATTCCAAAATGAGTTTTATATTATTTTTTAATACAGTATAAAGAAAAAAACGTAATAATGAACATGCACATTTATTATCTATACACGCCCACAGGGCTTTTACATGACGGTATCAAATTCAAGTGTTTAGTTTTTACTCAATATTATTAAATATTTATAAATATATATATATGTATAATTTTCTGTCTACCGGTTTCGAGACGTATCCGTCTTTACGTCAGTTCACCAACTAACCTAACCTGCAAAACCCACTGCATTTTCTTTGTTTTTTATTTTAATTTAATTAGTGTCCTGACGAAGAGATGGGTACGTCTTGAAATCAGTAGACACAGAAAAGTCGGTAACTGATTACATACAAATATTTTATAAAATTTAGTAAAATGTTTGACCACAAAGTAAATATTTTTAACATTAAGAATAGTGTATTTTTTAAATATTATTAGTTATTTATTATTATTTTATTATTTAAACGTATTGTCATACTCGTATAACTTAACAGGCGTAACATTAACGCTTGTAAAGAATCATTAAGGAGAAATGAAAAATATCTGCCTGACCGGAGAGAACGGTATTATAATAATGATATGCTTTATGGAAAAATCTTGCTTTCTCGAATTTGTCCTAGGCAAATTGAATGTAGTTTGGAATGTTGTCCTGCTGGGTACAAGATATTTTTAAAAACTTATTAGTAAAGGGGTGACTATGACATTGTTTAAAAGTTTAAACTGGAATAATAGTTCTACAATCGCTTTTCCATGTTCCAGAGTTTGCATCGCATTTTGAGAACAATTAAAATTACTAATTTGGTATTCTAGTATAATACTTAGGAAAATTTGAAATCAATAAGTTTATATCAGAACCCTTGAGTGAATATTATACACACATGAATCAATGGTAGGTGTTTATTTGGAAAATACGGTATTATGCCAAGGTAATTAATTCAAACAAGAACTGACAAATTTCCCACTCACTTTTATAATTTTGCATTGCTTTCTAGTTTTAAACATGTTCTAAATTGTGAATTTAATGTCCAGTCATCCTTTTATAAAAGTATTTAAATGGTACGGATTTATTAATGACATATTTTGTGTTTTCTGGGGAACTAATATTATTATTATTATTGTGCATAACTTATATTGCGCCTTTATCGTAATACAATACCTCAAGGGCGCTTTACATAGTGATTATATAGTTAAATAAATTTAATTGAAGCTTTTAAATTTGTAATATAATTAAAACATTTTATTTTGTTGACACATGCTACGGATTTATTCAAATGATTTAGAGAACAAGTGGGTTCTAAGTTTTTTCCGAAACATCACTTTACTTTTACAGCCTCGCACCTCTGCTGGGAGTGCATTCCATGCCATAGGGCCTTGAAATTGTAATAGTAAGTAGTATATCAGCCAAACTGCGACAAATTTCAAAGTAAGAGTTGACGAACACCGCCGTCGACTTTCTAGCAATATTTTTTCTGAATTTTCAAACCATATTATTAGTAGAAACCATTATTT
Organism: Micrasema longulum; assembly: GCF_059751315.1. Lineage (NCBI taxonomy): Eukaryota > Metazoa > Arthropoda > Insecta > Trichoptera > Brachycentridae > Micrasema > Micrasema longulum. Next base: position 143,614 of record NW_028278001.1, read on the forward strand.
TTATTTACATCATATTAAACTTTTACATTTTTTCACAAATAAAGGTATTATAATGAATAACTTAAAGAATATTGAAATCCTTATTCAGAGAAAACTTTTATTTATATTATTTTATTCCAAAATTCTTCACCCTTGATATCCAATATTCCTTATATTTAGAAAAAACCCCACCCCCTCCCCCTCATACTGCCTTGCCCTTTCTAACCGACCCAATCAGTACCTAAGTACTAATCTGTGTGTATATTTTAATTTTACTTTATATTTACACCTTATGATGGGTAATTCAGAATAACTGAGATGTTTATTGTCAGAATACTAAGTAGTGTTTATTATATTAAACTCTCATGTAGGAAATATTAAAAAGTGTTTGATTTGAAATAAATAGAATTCATTGTATTTAACTTTGGACAACAAAAGTAAGAAAAAGATCTTCATTTTCTAACAACAACTGAAGAATTATTTTAACAAACTAAACAATTTTGTATAACTGAACTGTTTTAACTAGAACCCTCAAAATTTATTCATAAATAAGCTACCGGTGTTATCGTAGACGAAGAACTTAAAATAGAAAAAAATATGTAAACATGTACACAATACGAGAATATCAGAACAATATTATATGCAACATTCTAAAACGAGACAATAGCAATTGACTTATAAACCAGAGACAGAAAAATATACAATAAGCTACCAGACAAAACTAATCAAAAGACTTTGACAACCTTTACAAAAGATATTTAAAATATTATCACTAACAATAGACTGTGAATTAAAAAAAGAAAAAATATTTGATTAAATGAATATGTTGTCCTTATAGGCTTATATATAAATCAATTTAAAATGAAAAAAATGGTACCTCCTGGCCTAAAAGCTTGTGGCTTTATTTTAGCGAAAACTTTCGTAAAGAGAAGTTGTGAACAAAATAGAAATCGAATAATAAACTATTTTCAGCGTAGAGGGATAACATTAGAGCATAAGACCACATTTCTTTACTAGCCAGTACCAAAATATTTTTTTAAACTTTTTATACATAATATTATTCGTACATTGGCGGGCTTATTGCCAAACGGCAATTTCTTCCAACCAACCAACCAATAAAATAATAGTTTTATTTTTATAATTTCAGTTCCAATACATTTTCAATAGAAAATAAAGATTAAAAAGCTAAAAATATATAAAAATATACAAAAACGTATTTGTTTATAAATTACCTTAAATCAAAACTTTTACTCAATGAGAAAAGGGGAAAAAAGAGGAAAGAGGAATGGAGGAGAGATTAAGGAAGAGAAAGGAGATGTTTTTTCAGACGTGATATAAACAGAGATACTGTAGTAACATCTTTGATGGTGGATGGGAGATGATTCCACAGTCGAGCCGCATGGACACTATATGAGTTAGATAAGAAAGAGGAATTGTGGATGGGTGTTAAGAGAGTGCCTTAAGAATTAGAACGAAGAGGTGAGCCATGAGCTAATAAGCGTTGAAATTTTTCACGCAGGTATATAGGAGCGTTAGCACCATGAAGTACTATGAAGTACAGTGAACAGAAGTGAGAGCGATTCATATCTCCACTCGATTTCTAGTAGTCAAATATAAAAGAAGTGAAAGGGAGTGATAATCTCTCCGCTATTTAATTTTGAGCCATTTGAGTTGCCTACAATAATTAGAAATGTGGTCATATATACAGAATTTGAGAGTTCATGTATGGATTCTCCTAACACGTACCTTCATTAATCGATTCAATTAAAGAACGAGATGAGCAATCTCATCATTATACTCCTTTCCACACACGATGGTGCATAGGACTCTACGCTGCAACAACAAATGCTGCGTATCTCAGTCGTCGAGCCAGCAGGAAGAGCAATGTCTTTACTCAGCCGTATTTCTTAGGATACCCGCCACCTTTCATGCAACTGAAAGAAAGTTCATAGCAGACAGCTTCCTTTTACTCTAATTACTGCCTTTTTTTATTTTACCATTTTATCACATTTAAATTGTAAAGCTATTTTTTTTTCTCGTATTATGTATGCCTTGAATATATTTTTATAATTTACATCAACGTAAATAGAAAATATTAATTTATATGTCGTCAAGTCTATTAAAAACCTCGGATTTATCATAGACTATAAACTTACCTTCAATGAACATATTGGTACTAAGATTAACAAGTCACTAAAACTCTCGGGTTTTGTTAGCAGGACATCTAGTGACATTACTAATATATTCACGGTTAAAACACTACATTGCTCACTTGTTTGTCATCTTTTAGAATATGCATCCATGATCTGGTCTCCCTTCTATGTAGGCCGGATAAATCATATCGAATCGGTGCAACATCGTTTGCTAAGAAAAGTAGCATGGATGATTGGCCTAGAAAGGGGAGACTACACTTACGTAGAAATGGAGTCAATTTTTTAAATCTTAAGTCTACAAAAATGTAGAAATAACATTGACTACATATTTATGTTTAATTTGCTGCATGGCTTAATTGATGAACCATCGTTACTGGAACAAGTGGCATTCAATGTTCCGATCCGCCGGTTGCGAAATAATGATGTGCTGTTCCTTGATCAACACAGCACAAACTATGGCTTGCATGCACCAATGTCCCGATAGTGTCGTATTGTAAACTCGAGACAAAATTTGGACTTTTTTGGTGCAAGTCTTTATAGATTTAAAAAGTCACTAAGATAGACCGGATCTTGTCTTGAGGTAGTAATTTTTATTTGTTTTGTCCTAGCTTTATTTTTTTTTTATTGTAGATCATTTTATTAGTGCCCGTATTTATTATAAGAAATTGTATTTACCGTTGTTAGAATAGACTGCATAAGTCCGTCAAATAAATAAATAAACGTATTAAATAAATAAATTGAAATTGAAATTCTTTTGTATGAAGGTGAAATTATCAATCATACGCTTTACGACGGAGATGGTGAAGTATTGCTGTTTTAAAGCACCGTTCATGCATATATTTTACGTTGACCCTATCAAGAATAGAGCCCGAAACTTCAAGCATTGTAGGTGACAAGTTGAAGGCGGTAACCTCTACACTACGAAGCTGGCTTGTCCATTATTACCATTGAGTCACTTTAAACGACACTTTAGTCCAGGGTTCTGGTTCTATTTCACAAACAGAACTATATCAATGGCAGCTACGTAAACTATCGTGTGTTGAAAACATCAACTCTTTAGGATGGCTGTTTATTATTATTATTATAGATGGATAATTTTGATAAATTCCCATTTGGTAATAAGCCCGCCAACGTACAACAGGCTATTGTCACTTTTTTTTATTATTTTGTAAAAACATAAAGAAAAAATTACGATGGTGACTATACAATTTTTTTTGTTTTTTTTATAAAGTCGCTTTAATTTTTTAGAGCGGTTTAAAAACGTATATATTAAATTGGCGCCAAAACGAATATTCGGATGACAAAACGACGTGTGACGTCACGCGTTACAATCCCGACTGACATGACAGTTTAAACAAGTGCATACACATTTATATAGCCAGTGTGTTGGTTTTGTTGTGATCGATCGTCGTCTTACACGTTTTAAAACTAATTAACGCGCATCAAATGTCTTCAGTTATAAGGTATAAGTATTTTTAATTCTAACGTCCACAAACATTACGGTGTAGACGCCAAATAAAGCTTTTTTGGCCTTTCCAAAAAATAAAAAAATGTGGGAAAAATGGTTGAACGTTATAAAGAGATATGTTAAAAAAATAGGCCAATACATCCATCAGTCGTCTTTATTGTTGCGAAGATCATTTTGACGTGAGTACTAATAAAAACGTAAGTGATAATACCCTATTAGCATTTTGTACAAAAAGTTAAACGAATAAAATAATTTATATAGCTCCATTTTTATGAAAATCACCTCAAGGGTGTATTTGAACATGTATTAGTATGTGTACAAAGATGTATTTGTTCACCTTAGGTGTTTTTTAATAGCATTTAAAAATTTTGTCTGAAGTCAATACTTTTTGAGATTCAGTGTTACAATTGTTTACGTCGAATTTTTGTTTATTCATTTATTTTTATTTAGAAATTTATTGCAAAAAAATAATATACATACTTAATAACAGGGAATCTATATAAAACCAATTAATGTAAAATGAAAACGGAGTGTTTTCTGTTTATGATAGTCTCCATCTAACATGGCACAGCCTGTTCTAAGATGGAGATTTTTTATCTTTAGAGCGTTAGTAGTCTTATACTAATAAAACAATAACAAAAAAGAAAAACTAAAACTACTTAATTATAAATGCCTAGCTAATCAAATGTAAGAAATTAAAAATCATTATCATACAAATACAACGTACATATATGTTCCAAGAATACATGTTACTTAAACATAAATAATATGGTATAATATATAATAAAACAAATATAAAGCAATGAAATACATAAAAATATAAATAATATGTGCACCAATTATATAAAGTACTACGTTTATTGATTTACATATATTTTTCAAAAAAATCTCTCGATACACTATTTATATGTGCATTTATTTTTATTTTAAAATTTGTTTTACATTTTGAGTCTTTTATATTTGGAAATAAATCATTCAATATTTTTGGAGCAATTACATTGTATTGCTTTTTACCAAAGGCGGTTGATACAAATGGGACAATACAGTTAATTTGTGTTGCTGAACGAGTGTTTATATTTTGTTGGGTTCTTTTGACCTCACTTAATAAACATAAAATCTAAGTAGTAGGCACCTCACAAACAATTGTCTTACATCCAATATCATTAACTCAGCGAATAGATCTTCAAATGAATACCTCAAGGGTTTTTTGAGAATGATCTTCGTGATCCATTTTTGTGCTATTTTTACTGGTTCAAGGATTGAACGAGAGCAACCTCCCCAAGCTAAATTGCAATATGATAGTTTGCTTTGGCAAAAAGCAAAGTAAATTTGTCTCATAAGTTGAGCATTCAAAATATTTCTTAGGCTTTTATAAATTTATGCTGATTTCCGTATTTGCTTGGATATTTCTATAATTTGATCTTTCCAGCTAAGTTTAGAATCTAGTATGACCCCTAAGTATTTTATTGAATTTACTTGTTCTAAATTTTCACATTTTCACAAAGTATTAGGTATGCACGAATGAATCTTGAGTGAAAAATTTTCAGGTTCTGTTTTTTTTTGTGATACTGAAGCAGATGAATTTGGTCTTTTTAATATTTAAGGTGAGTAAATTATACCTTTTTCACATTTTTGTTTTGCTTTCATCCAAGATTTGAAGTCAAATATTAGTACCGTGTCATCAGCAAAAGTTATTGTTTTTTCTCCAGTCGGTAGGTTGCATAATTTATTAATATAAATGTTAAACAATGACGGACCTAAAACCCTTCTTTGAGGGACACCGAAGTTTAAGGACATTTGTTTACTACGGACACCATTTATACATATACTTTGAGTCGTCTCACTTAGATAATTTGTAAACCATGCTAATGATTGTCCAGCTATTCCAACTTCACGTAATTTGTGAACTAGTAGTTTGTGAGACACTGTATCGAAGGCTTTTGCCAAATCTAGAAAAACTGCTTCACATTTAAGTTTTGCGTCAAGTTTACTTGTAATGTGTTGCGTTAGTTCCACAACTGCATCTTCTGTACTTAGTTTTTCTCTAAAACCATATTGCTAGGATACTATTTGACTTCAGGTAGGTAGTAAGTCGATATTGGTTCAATACATATAGAACTTATGTTTTTTTAAACTTGGATTAAGGATTTTTATCATTTATCATTTATTTATTCATATATATGTACATTACAAAATAAAATATCTTAATTCATGCATATAGAAATAATTAGGTAAAATTAGGTATATATAAAAAAAACACATTAGTATACATAATATCCAAAGAATATTATGTTAAAAAAGTAAGAGAATCTTGTAACGAAAAACTCTCTCAGAGACGTGAAAAATGTCAAAGTCCAAAGTGATATTGTTCGACATAGAGATAGCCCTTCCAACAGGCAACAGATTAATTTAAGTGACCCTATGTATTACTTACAATACATTGTTTTATTTTTTAAACGAATTAAACGACCGTAAGCGTTACATATCATACTCATTTCATATAAAAAAAAACAACATATCTAATCTTACACATTTTAGACAATAGTTTTGAACAAATTTCAATAATTACCATTAAGGTCGTATTTTTCTACATTTCCAGAACTCAAATTTTATTTTTATCGTATTTGATACTTTTTTAACTCTTAAATACTATTTTCTGAACGACCTGTTCATTTTTAAGAAAACGTTATAACATTTATGTGTATGTAAAGCGAACGAAACCTGTAGACGGGACATTGTGCGCTTTGACGGCGTAATGAATTGTAACTGATACATGCGATAGGCGGCGGCACGTTCGCCTCCAGTCGTTTGTGTTAATACCATGGTTTACGGCGCATGTTCACAAAATATACGATTTTTACGGAAAAAAAAACTTTGATTTTAGGGATATTCATATTTGAAATTAAAATAATTTTAAGTTATTGTAATTACCTACACGTTACTGTTTAAAAACAAAAAAATAAATTTTGGAAGGATACGATAGTATACGTAGCTGCCATTGATATTCTTCATTTGCCTAGACAAGGTTTAAAATTGTTGTAGTTGATAATTGAAAACTATACCGAGGACATAATTAATAATATTCAGATACACTAAACCAATTATGTAGTAACCTAAGGGTTAATTTGGAGTAAAGACTAGACTTAATTAAACTAAAAACGTTTGTATTTATTTGACAACGAGTTTTTCCAGCTCAGTGAAGTGAGAAATTAAAGAAAACAAAATAATAATTAGGCGTTCGTAAGAAATATGGTATGTGTTTAATTAACAGAGAAGCTAAGCGAATTATCAAGGGAATAAACTTGTTATCCTTGCAAAAATCTAATAAACTTTTATACAGAAAAGTTCGAAAAAAGTTTGTGTAAGTTTCTTTTAGTGGTACGGTACTTAACTTTTATGGGTATAAGTTATAATTATAAAAGATTAGTTTGGTAATTAGTTTAGTTCAGATAGTAGTGTAGTATCGATGTCATTTTTTTATCGAATGGTGTTAAGGACACTGCATTAGCACAGTAATTGCAGCGTTTAAAAAATATACTTTAAAAAATAGCATTTAAAAGTAAATAAAATGATTATCTTTAAATGCGTTAAGGATAATACTGCAGTGCAGAGCCTAAACGGCTGCAGTTTTCGCATTTTGTAGTTTTTGGGTTATTTATTGATTTGTGTATAATAAGCTCCGTTACGTGTAAATAGTAACTTTATAATCTTATTAATATTTGTTAATGTGATGCGTTTAATGTTAACAACCGCCTGCGCCGTGGCGCCTGTCAAAACAACGTGATGTTTTTTTTCAATAAAATAATTTCAAACTGCTTTTACTCAATAAATTGTACAAGTACTTGCTATCAGTTTTCTCAAAAAACCTACTAAAACATAGTAAATCCAATGAAATACTGCATTTTAGGCTGTAATAATTCATTACTAAAAGTCATTAAAAGTTGCCTTTTTTGCAGTTTTAAGTTTGAATGCAACTTTTAAACTACTTATGAGCCATTTTTATGTCTGCAGCTGATTTGAATTTGGAAAAAAAAAATAACATGCTTTTTTCTCACAATTAATCGCCATTATGCTAAAATTGTGTCTAATTAGGTCTGACTTTTCTTTGTACAAACCGATTTCCTTATTTTCTCTCTGGATTTTAGCACATGAGCAGCATTTGTTTTACACACTTAAGGTGTTTACCATTGGCGTGTCTTCAATTTTTTGATAAATTGCTTTTTTTAGGAGCTAGGACCATCCCAAACCCTATAAAAGTACCCAGTTTTATCTGCCGTCTTCGGATATTGCGGATATCCTAATTAATCTTCTGAAAACATTATGTGGTGTTGTTCCTTTCCCCTTCTCTGTGCTTACCAAATGGAGCTTCTCGCTACTACCCGTGGCCCTGTCATAGGTCCCGTTGGATATACAGATCTGGTGGCTTCCAAAAAGAATTTAAAGGCTTGTAAAAAGTTTTGTAATCATTTCGGTGAATTGATCATTTCCAATCAATTTAATCCTAGTCATTGAAAAATTCACTTCCCTCTTTTCTCAATCCAATGAAGTACATATGATCGTAGTTATGCAGAAAGCAGCTAGCCATAGATAAGTGAAACTGAGATAATAGCACCTTTGTGAGAAGAGTGAATCATCAAATCTACACAACAGTTGAAATGTTTTTGACTTTAACAAATGATTAACAACAAATACATTAGTTGTTTCGGTATTACAAACAAGAATCTTATTATGTATTTGAACAGTGTAAATAAATGTTAAAGTACCGTAAGATTTTTCTAGTCCTGTGGGTGTTTTCTGCAAATTGAGAAATTCCGTTTTAGTGATCGGCACTATTTTCAGAAGGTGATTTTTACAGTTATTTGAATAAAAGCGGTCTGGCTGTTTTTAACAGAACATAGAATTGATCTTACTGCACTCGGTAATACCAATATCCATTTTTTGCGAAATTGTCGACTGGCTGCTTTCTGTATAACTACGTTCATATTATGTACTTCTGAATTACTTTCTTTAAGCACAAAGATGCTAAGGCTACCATATTACAGACAGCTCCTTCGGGCATCTTTTTTTGTTTGACAACGAACAAATTTTTCGTGTATGTAAGCACCGCCAAGGAGACCTTTGTCCTCAGATGCGGTGTGCGGTATGCGGTGGCCAAGCTTCTGTCTTCGGACGTACGGTATACAAATATAATAAATAATTTTAAAAAACAAAAAAGATGCCGATGCCGAAAATTAATTAGTCCGACGTGCAGTCGGCTTTTTCGCACAATTTCGGAGAGTCACCTCCGAGAGAGTGACAAGAAAAACTGTACAAATACCTCTTCATAAAATTTATCTGCCACCGAATTTCCTCTTGAGCTGTTTTGTCTTCCTGCTTTCAGAACCAGCTTGCTAGTTGTAATGCCACTAGGAAGATCAACGTCTTTACTTAATTGCATCTCTCCGTATATCGATATCTGTCGTGTTCCTGAAAGAAATTCAGACAGGATAGCTTCCCTTGACTCTCATTACGAATTGTTTTCATATTACCATATTTAACTTAAATATATTCGCATTCTTCTGATTTATCCAAATATTTCATTTTGAGAACCATTTTCAACGAGTAGTAAAAAACTCACTATTAGAAAATGGGAATCAAGTTGGGGTAGAGTGGGATTCAGATCCGAACGGATCTTTGAGCTGTGAGTCCGAGACCCTAGCCGCGAGATCACAACCCGTTTCAAATAGTATTGTTATATGTACGCCTAGTATACCGTGTTACGTATGCCTTGAAATATATTTGTTTTAATGTACATTACAGTACGATAATAAAATGATTTAAGTCGTATTAAAATCGATTACAAAACCTTGATTTTGCAATCATCGCGTGTTTTGGTCCATTTTACCTTTCACCCATAAATACCCATCGTAGCTTATCGTGCCTAACACCTTTCCACCCCCATTATCCTACCCCTTTATCTATCATACCCCTTCTCTTCTACCCTATTATATCACATATCTATCTAACATCTGGTGGGGGTCCCTTGGTAGTGTTGCAGAGCCCGATTTTTATTTCTATATACACGTATTATATAAAAAAACCCAATTTTTTTATTTTACACTTTAAAATATAATGTTATTCTAACGACTATAAAATTAATTAAAAACCGTAGTAATTGTTTTTTCGTTGAATTGTAGTGCTGATGTAATGAGTGTTAAATTAATATCAATTAAATATGAATCGGATATCTAGTTACTTTCCGGTATCCGGCCTAATTTTAATAACCTAAATAGATAATTATATTTATTTAACTGTGAAAATTTCATGAAATTAACTCCACTAAATTGATTTATTGATATATACTGTATTTTAAAAAAAGGAAGTAACCCTAATTATTTGAAAAATTGACCATTTTCATAAAAACGTTCGGCAGTGTTTTGTATAAACCCAAGAAAAAGAATACACCCCATAAGTATATATTTTAAATATACTTATGGGGTGTATTTTAATTTATAAATATACTCGCGTGAAAAAAAATAAAATGAATGAATTTCGGTTTATCGCGAATATGACTTCTGAGAAGTTTTGTTGTAAAGGTCACGAACACAATAAATTGAATTTAAAATATTCACTTGGATATTGAATTGAATTTATTATGATCTTATTTGAATGTAACAATTTAAAATATACAGGTGGGATAAATATATAGACAATATTGGAAATGAATTTACCCGGGTACATAAATACATGATTTTATAAAATGAGAATTTCTCTTACGACGCGACGTTGTGAATACGTGAGCAAGCAGCGCTGATCAGGAAAGGTCTTAGCGATCGGTCGATGGAAGCCGGTTGTATGATGCGCTTGTTAGTATGGACAGCCTGGCTTTGTTACCATGGTTTGCAGCCAGGAACTCCATAAAACCATAAATTCCAATTTCGATGTTCAAACGCGGCGAAAATAACGAATGTTTCTCGGCATATAAAGTGATAATAACATCCATTTGACCAGCCAAACATATTAGTTAGCACACGAGGCAAAGAGTATTGGTTTGTATGTTAGGGGCGCGAAAGCAAAATAAGATTTTAATAGCGTAAGAGCAAAATAGATGTATGGAATACGAACGAACTTATGAAACGAAGGCACGAAGGGATATGCTAAGGATTCTAACTCAGAACTTCAATCACGCTGACTTTTCTTCTCCTTATTTCCTTTTCAGGATTTTTACCTGAGAGCAACCGTCGTGTTGAAAATACAGAACTGTATTTTTTTTCAAAATAAAAATAAATCAGTCTGTTAATATAACCATAGTACAAAAGAGAAGGAACACATTTTAAAGAAGATAAAGTATGTTTTTTATTTACTTCTGCTACTCGGGAGTGTATTTAAAAATACTTGTTAAAGTTTTGTTTTAAAAAAGGTTTATTTTATCCAATAAATTTGAGTAAATGTGTACCATAAGCCTCAATGTCATTTTGAATGAAAGTTTGTTTGAGCAATTTGTACACGCGAAGGTATCGACCCGCATTGCTAGAGTAACCACCCTCAACACGCGAGGGGTGCCCTAACATGACCTCACAAATATTTTTAAAAATTCACCTCTAATACGCGATGTGTTACAGTTCAGCTTAAATATTCATGTGATTACGCATATCTGCCTATATGTGTACATCGTACAATTGTATATTATGTTAGGGTATACAGAATATTATTTTTAATTTAACATATTTAAAGAGATAATTGCTATAACCTTCTGTGCGAAGAATTTGTATCATTAGTATTTTATTAATTAATATTCTTATTTATTGTTTAAATCATCGAACTGCTATTTTAGTCTTCCTGTTTAGGATAACCTATTATTAAAAAAAGTCTGAAAAAAGGATAAAAAATCATCAGATTTTTTCATTTTAAAACGCCGTGTGATAAAAACCATAATTTTCTTAGGTATTTCTGATTTTAAAAAAATACTCAAAAATTGTATATGGGGTAATCCTGAAATGTACTCACATAATAAGCCAATTTCGTGGATATTTTTTATTATAACAGGTTTTCTGGCTTTAAAATAATTTTACTTTTAATTTAATACATTTAGGGGGTATTTCATCATATCTTAATAAATTCTGATAAACAAAAACTGATTAACAAAAAAATAGCTACCCGATTTAAAAGATATTTGCAACCAACTGATTTCACCATGGAAATAATGCCAAATCAATTAAATCGATTAGTTAATCAAGACATTTGTCTGACAACACATTCGCAGAAAGACCTGAATGTAAAAATCTATGGATTTGCTGCCGAAAATAGCGCATCTTTCCAAATTCACATTTCCACGCACACTTAACAACTCCGTCATTCCTCGGTTATTACGTTTAATTTGGGTAGTTTTCATAAGTTTTCAGTGTATCGCAGTATTTTTTGTGGTATTGAAAATTAGGATCAATAATTTGGTTTATTGTATAAAAATAAGACGAGTGATACGGTAATCCACAAATTAAGAATATCCAATGACAAATTTCATCGCTTTCGCGACATCTTCGAGACTGGTATCTTTATTAAGAAGTTCAATGTAGTTATACAAAACAGAGGTAAAGATAGATAATTCAAAATTATATGAAAGTAAATTAAATAGAGTTATTTTTATCTTAAGGATCATTATCAATTTTTTTTCGGGTTAACTAATGAGTTGATATAATGCTATTTTAATGAGTTAATGTATTTTATTTATAGTACCATAAAAATAAATAAATAAATTACAATGAACTTCCATCAAAAGTTTTCACTTACAAACTTAAATGTTTCAATTATTTATGTTACTCTTTATGGCGTTTAGGATAACGTTTCTAAAATATTTCTTTCGTAGCTCTGAAACTAAGTTTTAATAGTTATTATTTTTCTATTTAAGTATGTTCTATTTAGCTTTTCCGATTTCTTAATATAAAATAAAATTATATTTTTGCTTTTTCTTCAGATTAGTTTATTTTAGATATATCAGTACGCATAAGAAAAGAACACATTTTACCGGGAACGAATGTTATAAGTTGATTACTGACCGTTGTTAACTGTCAATACACGAAATACAACTAGGATAGGTTACGAAATCATGTGGAGATAAAGTTTCCTTACACAAGTTCTAATCGGGCTTAATTGTATTTCGTTGATAGAATACCAACCTAATTTAAAATGGAATCTTGGATTCTTACATAATTATTTCGATAATAAACGATTTTCACGGCTATAAAAATTTGAGCAAAGTTGTCATAACGATAACATGAGTGACGTAATTTTAAAATGCGATTTAAACAGAAGAAATACATCTAGTTAACTTTAGCGACAAGTAAAACAAAATGTACAATTTTTTGCGATAATCAGAGATTGTGAAATCGATTTTAAATGCGATTTAGTAGGAGATATACGCTAATTAGGTTTTACAAAAAGATGGAAAAATACTTCCTTAATTTATCAATTTAAAGATAAAATAAATAAAACATGATTTTTATAAAATAATTGAGAGTAGGTTTGCCTTGTCAAACGGGGTAAACCGACATCTAATTCTTGACATTATTTTCATACTGATTCTATCCAAACTATAAATCTTCTTCATTGGGATCACACCTCTTATGGTACTACGTCAAGCATTCAGTGCACTGAACCCATTTCTTACCCTCGATATACGTCGGATTCTAGTATCGACAAAGTTTGGAGTGAAATCTTTTGCTGGACGTAATGAAGATAGTAGCAGCGTCAGTATAGATATTTTATGTATTTTTATTGATTATAATGTTTAAGTCTTATTTACAGTTATCCTAAGATCAACGTTGAGAGACCTTTGGCCAATTACGTACCATGGCTCTCAAAAAAAATACTTGGATAGGATAATATTACACAAATCAAGATGGTATCCGTTTTCTCTCGTTTGTTGTGTCCGTTTGCCCCTGGAGGTATTTTTTTTTGTGGTCTGAAACAAAGATGTTTCTAGCTGCATCATTTTAATCACCATACCGAGTCACGCAAACATGTAATTGATTCTATTATAACACAACCCCACAAAATTAAAAACTATGGAAACATAATATGTGCAATTGAATGTTTTAAAATATCGCTAAATATTATGAACACTTACCAACTACAGCTCAGTTGTCTTGAATAATACCCGAAAATTAATATTAAAACATTTTATGCCTGCCAATTATTGATGTTTGAGTTTTTATGGCGTCAGCAAGTATATTTAGTATGATTTGACATAACAAAACTGCTGACTATCGGCAAGATTTAGGAGAGGGGGTCCAAAACCTTAGCTATGTGTCGGTATTCCCCAGGCTTACCCTAAGTAAAATATTATAAGAACTTTTCGACAGGCAGATTACGCCTCTCGAATTTTTTGCTAAACTTTGGTATTAAAGCTGAAATATTTGTTTTAGAAAAGAAATACGAGCGTTTTACATCACATGTTTTCTTATAAAATAAATTCTCCGTTATATTATGAATTCAGACAAATCGGTAATAAATAATGATGAAACCAAATAATTAACTCGTCTGTCCATGAAAACCGAACTAAACAAGCTCAAAATGTTTAATTAGTGGGTACTTTGCAACGAAATGATTAATTATATTTTAAAAATCATTTTTAGTTTTATATTATATCATTTGGTCAGTTATATAAAATCCCTCACATGTATCATGGGATCTCCAAAGTATCCATTCGAGGATCTATAAATTGCTTTCCGACGAAAATTCCGGAATGAATATATTTGCGTAAAATCTCCTCCATAAATCTTCAGTTGGAAAAGTTTTCCTCGGAGGTGTCATTAGAAGAAACCCTTCACGAGAAAATGGTTTATCTATGCGGGAACAATGAAATATAAAGGGATGAGTATATTTTCATCTGAAGGTCGTGAAAACATTTACATCAATTTAAATACGGGCAACGTTACAAAGATGGATTTGTTATTTATTTTCAGTTTTAGGTACAATAAATATTAAGAGATCGTTATATTTCAAATCATTGTTTTTTTACGTAATTGGTGCACCGAAATCAATCTTGGCAAAAAAATGTTTGTCGCGAGAGACCTAATGCTAACCCAATTATTATTATTATGGATAACTTATATAGCGCCATTTTAGTAATATAATCATACAAAAGGATTCTATAGATAAATAAATTAAATTCACATTTTTATATTTGAAATTTAAGTAAACAATTTATTTTGTTATCACAAGCAACGGATTTATTCAAACGATTTAGAGAACAAGTGATTTTAAAGTTGTTTCCGAAACGTCATTTCACTCTCACAGTTTCGCACTTCTGCTGGGAGAGCATTCCATGCTATAGGGCCTACTACCGCAAATACGCGTTCACCGAATTTAATGCGCTGTTTGGGTTGAGGTATAATAACTTTATACCCCGCGCCGTAGACGTGGCTGATCTAAGCGTAAGACGCCTGTCAGATAGTTCATCTGGAATGCATTGTTCCATTAGATACTTCGGAGCAGAGTTGTGCAGTGATTTATACATAAGCCAACAAAGTTTGTATTCCACTCTTTGTTGAAAACGTAGCGCGTGTAATTTCCGAAGAGTATAGTGATATGACTGAACTTAGAGATTCCGAAAATAAGTCTCGCTGTGGCATTTAATACGGACTGTAGGCGAGTCATTTTGTTCATTGGTAGGCCTACGTAGATACCATTACAATTATCGACTCTAGACACTACAGACGCATTTATTAATTGGCGGGTGGCATTAACCAGCAAATTTTTGCATATGCATTAAATTCGTCTCAGCTGATAGAAACATGTTCTACTAATTTGAGCGTCAAGAGAAAGGTCAGAATTAGGAAAGACTCCTAGTAGTTTAACGGTGGGTAAAACGGTAGTATTTTCATCGAGTAGAGCCGTATCCTGAATCAAATTGGGTTGTCTGGCTGAAGCCATCCATAGTTGTTCCGTCTTAGATGGGTTTAATGTTAGTCTATTTTCAGTCATCTAGTTTCCTATTTTCTCAATGCATCCATCAACGAAATGAACAAACACAGTTCTCTCGCCTGATTTACAATAAAAAGTAAATCTGGGTATTATCTGCATAACAGTGAAACTACAATCTACATTATTTTATAATGTTTTCTTTATATTTAGTGTATGGGAAATAGAGGATAGGTTTAAGTACTGACTCTTGAAGTACTCCAGTAGACACCTGAAAGTTGGGTGAGTAAAGACCCTAAAGTATTTATTTATACAATGGTACATGTTACAAAAAATAATAACGTATCCCTAACTCCATGAGACCAAAAACCCTGTGTTTAGTTGGGATACAGCAAAATAGAAAGTGGAAGCTAACATGTTATTCAAGAATACAAAAATAACAAAAACATATTATATATTACAAAAACCTTAATTTTAATCAACATCGGGACGACACGATTAATAATACATAAATCTATGCAATGTCTCGCAGCTGTCGCCTGCAATGATCTCTTCTCTTTGACAACATACATGCTTGTACACTTCTCTTCGAAAAAGCTTTCGTTTCGGAAAACTTAATATGTGCTAACAAAATATAGAATTGAAAAAATGAGGATGAAAGTTGGTCGACTGCTAACCAAATGCGATCTCTTAAGAGAATATATGGTCAAACTATGTTCGATAGGTGCACAAATGTCGAAATTCGTGTATTGTGCAATTGAGATAAACATTATCGATAAAACAATGAAAGAAGTAAACGCGTTTAATTGATCATTCAAAATTTAAATGATAAAAAACAAAATCTAAGCAAAAAAAAAACAGCCTGTTCAAATATAACAACCGTAAAAAATAAGGTCATATTACATTTTAATTGATAATAATATTACATTATTTTAATATATTTTAGTTTATCAATTTTGAAATTATTTTTTAGTAGTTTCGATCTAGAGAACATAGATGTCTCTTGCTGCGTCAGTTTGCCATCTCGTGTGGTGAATGTATCGGCTAAATATGAATATTTTCCGGGACACAATTCAGTAGCGCGCAAAATCTGTTTTACCGACCTTATCTGACATTTTCGTCAAATTTTGCAAAGGTTCTGCTTCGGAACTTAAAACACAGAGCGTGTATTGGTTCGAATACTTTATTTTGCCTTGGTTAAAAGTCTCCAATCATCAATGAAAATCAGCCGATCAGGAAGAGTTTTTTATAATTGTTTTTGATGAGACAGCGATTAATTGATAAAATAATGTATTAATCACTAAGTTAACATAATGTTTACAAATTACTAAAAGTATATAAATGCTTTTCGCAAATATACGAGATTTTAAAAACATCCATCGCTGATAAATATTTTAATAAATGTATAAAGTAATTATGGATACTGAATACGTCAGATTAATAGATATTATTAGGTAGGTATATCGTATGTCCCTCTTAACAAGCTACATTTCATATCTTACCGACATTGTTCACGTATGTATTTTTTTTAAATGTTATATTTCAACTAAACACAGGGCTCAAGGGCCTCATAGAGTTAGGGCTACGTTATTATTTTGTTTGTAATATGTATCATTAAATAGCTAAATAAAATAAATAGTATAAACGGGCAAATTACGTTTTATTTGCAGATAGAATTTCTATAAATAAAAAAATACGATTTATGCAAATTAATTTATGTACGTCAGAGGAAAAGAATCCTTTGAAACATTTGTTTTTTTTCAGAAGCAAAAAACTAATCTTATTTTGAGTTTCTTTCGTTTATACCTTAAGATTATATAATGTATGTATTACTTTCACTAAGAATTAGCTAAATTAGCTTTTTAAATGCTTTGTATGCGTTGGATAGCTGTAACTATAAAAATCAGATCTAGAACTAATTTAGCAGTTTTCTAATACCTAACACATATTGTGTTACACCACTTTATGGAGAAAAAAATCTAGATCTAAATTTGTGGCAATAGAGAGGAAAAACATTTTTGAGAAGAGAGTATGTCAGTTTAGGCGTTTACAGGGCTTATAACTTGTCATTGGCTGGTTTAAGTAGCCATTTTACAAAATATAAGTAAGTATAAAAAATGGAAAATAGTTTTCAGGCGTTGCCTAGCAGGTGAATCGGTTCAGCCGGATGAATCTCACCCACATGATAAAGATTTCAGCTCCTTTACTTCGCAACAGTCAACAGATAAAAGAGTTGAAGAAGTGTGGATGTTTAAACATGGGCAGAATGGTGAATGGTACAGTGTGTAAAGTGATTACTTAAACCAGCCAATGGCAGGTCATTAGCCTTTTAAATGCCAAGATATTCCGTTCTCAAAGATCTTTTCCCCCTCTGTTGCAACAAATCCAGATATGCAAAACTCCCTAAGGGGATAATCCAGCCAGCCTGCAAACATTTGGACAATTTCAAACATTGTTGAAGATATTTATTTATTATATATACGGTCTAAGCCGATTACAACAGTTAGATGAAGAAACATATGTACAAGAAACTGAGCAAAAAGAACATAAAACTATGTAGCAAAGACAGTAAACAAGGGCAGTAAAAATAATGGGATATAATATGTTCATAAACACGGTAAACATAGTAGACTTCGAGCTAAACCATACCAATACATTTTCATCCTACACTGTTTTAGTGGCGAAGAGATCTACGAAAAGCCGAAAATCGATCGTTTCCTATGTGTTTTTAAGTTTTGTGTCGTCGTTTGTTTTGTTTGCGTTACTACCTTATTTTTCCTTTCCGAAGCGGGATCTGGAGCGCAGTACTGTCACGGTCTCAATTTGGAAGTCACACCATTTAACTAGGAAATTAGATAAAGGTTATTGTACTAAGTGTATTTGATTAATTACGAATTGACAATACTGCAGTGAAGGGAAAAATGAAAGCTTATAAAATTTCGATGTTTTGTTATTTTCGCAGTTTAGTTAGTTTTAAAAAATCGATAGTGAATATGAGGAACTAAAGAACCTTATGAACAGTTTTGAGAAAGGAGTGGGTGTTTTCATTGTATTTTACACTTACTATCCTAACTTACAATATTTCAATTTTACTGCAACTATTGAAAAACAATTAATACAGAAGAATTAGTTTATTTGTTTACTTATAAAGTAGTTTACTAAACATTTTTTGAGACATAAGTCCCAACTCCATGGGTCTCAAAGTCCTGTGTTGAGTTGGGACGAGTGATTAGTTGACACAGACATACGAGTTTATCACCACAAATATTTTATTGGGTCAGAAACATTAAAATAATTTAAATAATAAATATATGGCACATCAATATGGTAAACAAAAAAACTCAACATTCGAAAAATCATCAAGGTGTTTCCCACTTAAATCCCTTCCACTAAGGAAAATCCAGTCATTAACTCCTCTCTTAAAAAAATAAAATAGTTTTGTCCTTGAGAGCATAACTTGCTCTTCCAAAGTATTAAACACTCTCGGTGCGATAAAGGAAAGCTGTCTCTAAGCAAAAGTCGTTCAGGTTTTAGGTTTTTGATATTTTTTTAATCTGTATTGGGTGCGCATATTTTGTTAATTTAAAAAAAAACTTTTTATTCTTGTAATTTTTAACATTTGCACTCTCGTACGAGTTCAGTTTGTATATATACCATACATGTAATTTTTTAAACTTTTTATATTTTTTAATTTTTCTTTCCCAGATTGTATAATGTATATCTAGGTATGAATTTATTTCCATACCTAGTATTATGTTTATTTTGTAATTTTTAAATATTTTTTTATACCCTTTTAATTTGTAGTGTATCATAATTTTTATTCTGCTTTTGTAAATAATGTTATAGTTTAAAATATAAAAAAAATCTTTAAATAAATATTGTTATCTGCATGTCCCTAAATGAGTTTTTTTTAAAACTTCTTGGGAATATTATATAAAATTATGTATGGTATGTTTTATCAATTTAATAAAAAAAACGTATGACATTACTCGTGCTCCTGAAAACCTCGTACGGACATTTTGCTGAGATTTCTCCTTTTTGTTCTACCAGAAGTGTAAGTGATTATTTTAGGTACAGTTGTCTCATATCTAGCACCTTCATGTATTGGAACAACTGTGCGGACGGGTATGTTGGAGAGCGCACGAATATTATCCTAAATAATCATTTCTGTGAATGATAATAAAGTGGAAATTAAAGGCAAACAAAAGAAGTGTGCAAAGGCAACAAAAAAGATGAACTGACAACATTGCCTCGATAACCGGTAGAACATGGATGAAAAAAGCGGGGGATAGAAAGGAGTGGAGACGTAAGGGAGAGGATAAAGAAGAAGAAAAAATATAAATTGGCGAATATTTTAAATACAGGTACGATAAATCACCTGTCTCTTAACCCTTAAAGAAAGGGTGTTCATTTAAATGAACACGATTTTTTTATATTTTTTACTTCAGTAACTGAAAATAAAAATCAGCGAGTTTATTTTTTAATTACTAGTTACTCCAAGTTTGTCTCCATTCTTTTTTATTCGAGTTTTACACAGAAAAGTTCATATTCAAATAGCTCGACAGCTGGATTCTGACAGGCTTGTTTGTTTTGGAGTTAATTGGGGACTGACTAAAGTTTCAGTTTCGGCCAAAAATTGGCCAAAACCAGCGGCCGGGATGAGTCAGATCACATTCCGCTGTACTCGGGTGCATCTTATGGCTCGTGACTCGGCCGCGTAACCTGTGACTTTCGAGTAGTTTGTTTCGGCTATCAGCCGGTGAGTGCCGTTAGTTATATGTATAACATAAAAACGAACCAAAAGGCGCAAAAATATTAAAGCTAATTTACTAATTAAATTTGCGCTTTTTACTTCATTGTGTAAGGTTTCTTTTTCTCGCGGCGCCTTATCAGGTCCTCCCAAAGTTGGCAATTACTACAGCGGAAGCATCTCGCTCCTGCGCTACTACGAGGCCAGGACAATTGCTTTTTGGGTACACTAGCTATAGTGATTGACCTGGGAAAAAAATACCAGAGTGGTTTCCCATTGTCTTTTCTGGTGGATTTTCTGTCGGGATTACATTCCCTTAGCTGGTTGGTTCTAGTTTGGAGGCGCCAGAAATTTGCCTTCCATCCTCTCGTTATCTGCTGTGATCACGCCCTTATGAGTGTGATCCCATTGCCCAGGGTTTGCAACGTGGACATTTACGAGTTGGACCAGTCTATAGTGTTGTCGATTTAATGCAACTAGGGATTCACAGCATTTAATAGAACCACACCCTCCAAAAACATTCTTCATTCACTCATTGCGACCATACTGACGGTTTGAACCAGTATTTTTTACCTGTGTATAGTTTAATAAAAAAGATAAGTCTGCTTTTTGGCGTTTTGAGGTGACTTTTAACTTATTTCGGTTTTGGTCGAAACTATAACAGAAGCCGAAATTTAGTTTCCGCTGAAGATCTTGCTTTGGTCAGTCACTATTAATTTCAAACTGTCGTTCTTCTAAATTATATTTAAAGGAAGTTCCAAAAATATTTCCAGAGGGATCGAGGTTTCATTTAAGTAAATGTTACTAATTAACTTTTAAAACGTTTAAAAATTTAAAAAATGAAATTCGAAAAATAGGCAATTCCTTCACATAATACTAATAATTTTTTAAAAATCAACGGGAATTAATTCAGTTCCAAAAGGGTTAAATACGATTTCATTGATCAAGATAATGTCACAAAAGTTAAATATATTTCTTCATGCATCAGCAATTAAAAATTGACCAAGGAAAGTCCAACGAAATCTGCATTAAGATTAATGGTACCTTTATTTTTGTAAGCGAAGAGTGTCAAAATCTTCAAGATAAATATTATGAAGAAACAGACCGGAATTTGGAAAAAAAAAGTAATACTGATGTAACGTATTATCGTTTTGCAGGAGTAGAATTTTTTATCAACTCTTAATTGGAGGTTATGGATTACTTGAGTGTATAAATATATGCTTAGGTATTTAATTCTTAATAAGTGGTTGACAAAATAAACAACAAGTGATTGATTGAATATGCTTATTCAATGAGGAAGTTGAGTGCTACAGGAAATTAGTTATAAAAAATGTTTTCTTAGGCAGGATGGAAATTTAAAAGTTTCTCAAAAATATTATTTTTATTTATTTAACTTTTTGTACATAATGTTATTTGTACATTGGCGGGCTTATTGCCAAAGGGCAATTTCTTCCAACCAAATAATAAAATAAAAGTTTTATTTTTATAATTCAAGTTACAGAACATATTTAATAGAAGAAAAAAAATAAAAGTTAAAAATATATAAAAATAGAAATAAACACATTTGTTTATAAATTACCTTAAATCAAAACTATTACTCAATGGGAAAAAATAAAAAAGAAGAAAGAGGAAAAGGGAAAGGAGGAGAGATTAAGGAAGAGAAAGGAGATGTTTCTTCAGACGTGATTAAAACAGAGATAATCTAGTAACATCCTTGATGGTGGATGGGAGATGATTCCACAGTCGAGCCGCATGGACACTATATGAGTTAAAGAAGAAAGAGGAATTGTGAATGGGTATTAAGAGAGTGCCTTGAAAATTAAAACGAAGAGGTAAACCATGAACTGATAAGCGTTAAAATTTTTCACGCACATATATAGGAGCGCAAAAATGTATGAAAAAATAAAAATAAATATTAGTAAAAACAAACTGCTTTAAAAGACGTTACTAGTTCTTTCAAATCAACCAAATATCAGTGTTGTGAGAGATTTCCTGTTTACTGAAAGTCAACTACTGGCAAACCAGCGAAACTCACCAAGAATAAAAGTAAGAGAATTTGGGACGTCACACGCGCGGCAATTTCAAAAATACAAAAGTTTAAAAAATCATAGCGCGGATAATACGATCCTTAAAAATATATATTGTTTAATTTAGCTAAGTTCTATAGTATATTCACAAATAAAAAAAAATACTTCCTCATTGACATGCTGTTTTGATTTTTTATCATATAGCGGATTTTCTTATCTCTTATCAACTTTTTTTTTCTCGTTTGGTAAACATACTTTTTTTCAAGGTCTATTAATTTGCTTCTTGGATGCTATTATTCTGTGAGTTTATTCTCTGTTCAGGCGGTTGAAGAGTACCGCTCTGCGTGTGACGTAGAGCCAGAACCCTGAACGAGTTTTCTTGATTCGATGGCTACTCGCAGGTAAAAATCCTGGAAAGAAAATCCAGTTAAGTGAAGTCCGTCTCGTTATGTAAGGTAATATAGAAGTCTAGGCATCTACGGGGCTTATGACCTGTCATCGGCTGGTTTAAGTAGCCACTTTACACACTGCGTAACATTCACAATTCTGCCCATATTTTAACATCTATATTTCTTTAATTCTTTCGTCTGTTATTTTTTGTGAAGTTAAAGAGCTGAAACCTCTATTTATGCGGGTTAAATTTATGTAATTGAATTATTTCACTTACACACTAGGCAACGCCAGAAATGTTTTTTTTTCAATTTCTATACTTCTTCATGGACCAGGTGGATTTATCAACAATATTTTAATAATAATTCAATTAAATTAATCTCACCCGCATAAATAAAGGTTTCAGTTATATTACTTCGCAAACATCAACATATGAAAATATTCAAGAAATATAGATGTTTAATTATGGGCAAAATGGTGAATGTTACGCAGTGTGTAAAGTGGCCACTTAAACCAGCCAATGATAGGTCATAAGCCCTGTAGATGCCTAGACTTCTATTTTACGGTATTATTACGGATTGTTGCGCGGTATTATTGACAACCCTGAAATTATGCGGAGCATTAGCTTTTATGTTCCTAATAATTACCTTAGACAGCGTTGGCATACTGTTTCACATTCCAATATACAGGACCAACCTGCCAATAGTTATTTCATTTCATTTCATTTTTTTTTTTGCACCACAACAGGCCAGGAGGCCCAATTACAGTGGTGAATTACATTACGAACAACCAGGCTTGAGAAAAATCACATTTTTTATTTTTGTGTTCTCACCGGGAATCGAACCCGGAACCTTCCGTGCGTGAGTCAAGCGTCTTGACCACTACACCACGGAGGCCGCCTTGTTGCCTGTTGGAAGGGCTATCTCTATGTTGAATAATATTACTTTGGAGATTGACATTTTTCTCGTCTCTGAGGGAGTTTTTCGTTAAAAGATTCTCTTACTTTTTTATCATTATATTCTCTGGATATTATGTACAATTTTGTGTTATTTTTATATATACCTAATTTTACCTTATTATTTTAATTTTTTCTATTTGTATGAATGAAGACATTCCATTTTGTAATGTAAACGAATAAATAAAATTGAAATTTAATTGAAATTACCTTCTTTAAAGTGTTCTTCATCTCAGTTGTAAAATGTTAATATTAACAGCTCTCTAGGGAGTTGAATCCAGTCTTTGTCTACAAAAATTTGGACCAATTCAAAATATTGCTGACTTTTAAAATGTTATATATTTCGCCTCTCATCACATGCCCGAAGTAATCAAGTTTTCTTTTCTTTATGGTCTTTGGATTATTATTTTAATTTTGGGGGCCATTCACGAGTTGTAAATAGCTCATTTTTCAAACGGGAAACGAATATGTGGTAGATTGGGGTACAACTCCGGATCTCTGATTTTAGCCACGAGGCCAAACCTGGTTTGAAGGTGGTTCGGCATTGCGACATTTTATCGTTCCTGGGCCTCAATTATGATGGGAAGATAAGGACGTCATACCTTCACCATGACTGTATAGTTGGAAATAAATCGTCTCGGGCGATTACGAAAATCTCTACCGACCACCCTACGTCACGATACACACATCTAAGCACTGATAATGAACTAATGAAGATAGCGATCAATTTTCGATCTAAATAAATAAATAATCATATTGTTCAAAAAGATGTCTTAAAAACGCTAACCTTACAGAAAGTTTCAAATATCATGTTTTTTATAAATTTTACGTATAATTTAAATAACTTAAATCGGCATAATTTATTTAAACTGTTTCGTATTGTGTTTTCCATGAAACCGGTTTCTAAAGAATACTTACAAAAAAACATTTAGGTGGTTTTGAGCTAATATTTTTATTTTTCCATTTAAAGGCCATAAATTAATTCAACTTGTTTTTTATAAAAACGTTTACATTTCAAGCAATGTACATAACAGTAGGGTTGATTACTCTCAAGTAAATCTATCCACGAATATATAAGAAACATAAAGGTAACTTCAATCAAATTGTAAATTTATTTTTGATAATAATTCTGTAACAGATAAAACTGTTATTTCAAAACGTAAGCAAGCTACAAAACAAATCAAAATAAACAATTCGCATGGTAAAAGTTTAATTTTGACTGAAACCTGAAATAAAGAGTGACACATTTACAATCAGAAAACCGTTTGAAGAATTTTAAATCACACGTCAGTTTACTAACTTCATATTTATTTGATAACGTTGCTTAATTGAAATGTCTCTCAAATATGACATCGTTTATCATTTTAGAAAACTTAAATTCCAATTTCCGGTAACAAGTCAACGCCTAATAAATCGTTTCTTAAGAAATTAATAAAGAGCGGATTCTAAATTATTCTAAAATATAATTAATATAAACCAAGTTTTTTTTTAATAAAACTTAAATTTTACGATCCAAATAATATAATCTATCAATATAATATGCATGTTTATTTGTAAAATCTTTATAATTACTCTTATATTTAATGCAGGTCCTTTTGTTGAACACAACAAATGGTGACACGTATTCAAAAGGTCAATTTTTTATGAATCCTTCGTTTGTAGCTTTTATATGCTAACCCGGTTAATAATTTCTGATTTGACGCTGGTAAGAACAGGGATATTAATATGAAACTATAAAGTTTAAAAATTCGAAAGTTGTGAAAGTATTTTATCAAGATGTGATGACATTTTTTTACCGATAAGTTTTTTTTTACTATTTTCTGTGCTACTTACCAGGAGCAAATGATAATGGAAGCGTTGTTTTAAATGATTATTCTTTATTACCGACTTTTTGATCGTTTTAAACAGCAAACAATTTATTGCAAGACCGAAAGAGCTGAAACTTTTTAATTTTCGAGAACGTAACTAACCGATGTACGGAGGGCCGATAAAATAATACCGAATAGCCGACTGTTATCTTTTAGTTATACGTAAATAGTTTGAAAATTATATTCCTGTTTTTCTGATTTTAGTTTTATTTTTCTCAGCAAGTTGGCAATAAATACATGAATGAACTTTTGTGAAAAGTAAATAATAATTTATTGATGATTTTAATCCAAACTGGTTTAATTAACATTCTAGTGTCTGCATTGGAAACCGTAAAGAATGTGGTGGTAATAGTATAAGTAAATGTCAGGAAATATTTTTTATTATTTTCCTAAAAAATTAGCTACTAAAGATATTTTTTTTAAAACATAGAAGGTTTTGTAGAATTTACTTTCATTTGGAAAATATTTATGTATGTATCGTTAGGTCAGTAACAGTTAAGTTGTCATAACGTTAATATTCGGAAATAATAAACCTTTTAGAAAAATCAATAATCAATCTCCTTAATACATTCAGATAAAGACTTTAATAAAGTTATTGTTTTTTGCTTTCATTGGTCACTAATAAAACACTAAATCAATTGCCCGTTACATTATGTTAACCTTTCAAACTACAACAAATAAACCTGTAGCGGAATAATTATATTCAATATGTAGACCCACATTGTAGTTTCTACGTAGTAAACAGTAATAATACATTTATTTTGAAAAATACATCAGCCACCTAAAGCAGGTTTCCATGGGACAAACTTTCGTGTATATAACTACCCCATTATATTAAAATGTGACCTGGTCTAATTTCGAAGTATTTCCCATGGGAATAAAATAGCCTCCATTGCATGGTAGGAAGCCGAGAAAGTTAAAACAAAATTAATTATCCAGTAAACTCAGACTCGTTACTTATTTATGATTAAATAATAATTGAATAAACAAGTTTAAAACATTCGCTCGCTCAGCCAACACTGCGACGTTGTATTATTTAAACAGTTAAGTATCCCGAACAACCTTTTTTACATATAAAGCTAGACATGGCGATGAGCGCAGAGATAATGGTTTTCTATGTCCATTTTTGTTTTTTAAAGTAGTCAGTGGTATCGTCATTGGACAATACGACGTGTTTAGACTCAAGACTAAAATATGCTTAGATAAATCAGCAATAAAGTCAAATTAGTTCCATGGACCCTTTATATGAAGAGTCATCGGCTGACGAAGAAAATGAAGAAATTTCGACGATTTGCCAACTGATTGAAAAAGAGTGAGTCTAAATGTAGATGCATTAATTTATGGATTTTTTGCGGTGAAATGTGAGATTAGAGCTTTGATTTAAAAAAATAGGTAACTTCTTAAATAATCACAAAAAAGATGCGGATCTAAACGAAAGAATCAAAATCATTTTGTTGTTTGAAAAGATTATTTTTAACAGTAATGTATGTTTGAATAATATTTTCAGAATAATTTATTTTAGGGTGTTTGTTTGTCATTTTGCCACGCAAATATTAGCACATTCGTGAATTTTAGTACTAGTAATCCATTTTTTACTTTAAACTTCTTGCATGAAACGATTTATATAATATATAATATTAATAGAAATGTTTTCGTGGTTATTTATGAGTTACCGACATATTTTAATTTTGGGACATTTTCTTGCGCCAACATTTTTGAAAAATACTAATACCTTTTGGTATGAATAAAATAATCGGAATATTTATTTGTAAAAAAATTGTTAGCAAAAATACATTTATATCATATTTGTAACTCATTATATTTAACATTATAATATTGAATGCGAACGTAAAAAAGATAAATTCAATTATCTTATATTCTTATAAAAAATTATAAATTTACTCCAGCCGATCATGTAAAGTATTTAGGACTGTGATAGTGATTATAAACGATTCTTCTCGTTGCTTTTGATCAATAGAAAAAACATATTTGATGACATCATCTGCTTATCTACTCACATTTTGCGGAGCGCAATGACTCTTATGTTTATAAAACAAACTAATGTTAAATTTGTTGCACATTTCTAAATATCTAAATAATTTTCTCACATTTGAATTTTACATTTTTGTCACAAAACTGTTTTTATTTCCTATAACTAAGGGCAATCACACTTTTTTATTATATAATTATTATATTTGAATGATTCGTATAGCGTCATTTTTATAAAATTACCTCAAGAACGGTGTACAATAATGAATATCCAAGCACGTCTAGCAGTTACAGAGCGCATGGACGGTTGGGATTTTAGTTCCTCGTCTCCAATTACGATATATTCATATCTGATAGGTATACCGCAATTCACGCTAAAGTTAAACGAAAAAAAAACATATTTAAATTTATTTCAACAGAGAGGGAAAGAGTTTTCGTGAAGAAATTTGGAAGTCTAGGCATTTACAGGGCTTATGACCTGTCATTGGCTGGTTTAAGTGGCCACTTTACACACTGTGTAACATTCACCATTCTGCCCATGTTTAAACATCCACATTTCCTCAACTCTTCCATCTGTTGACTTTTGTGAAGTGAAAGAGCTGAAACCTTTATCACGTGGGTGAGATTCATCCGGCTGAACCAAATCACCTACTAGGCAACGCCTGGAAACAATTTTCCAATTTTTATACTTCTTCTTTTACCAGGTAGTAATTCAACAGTGTTTGATTATGTCCAAATGCTTGCAGACTGGCTGGGTTTCCTCCCTAGGGAGTTGTTCATATTTAAATTTATTTCAACAGAGAGGGAAAGAGTTTTCGTGAAGAAATTTGGAAGTCTAGGCATTTACAGGGCTTATGACCTGTCATTGGCTGGTTTAAGTGGCCACTTTACACACTGTGTAACATTCACCATTCTGCCCATGTTTAAACATCCACATTTCCTCAACTCTTCCATCTGTTGACTTTTGTGAAGTGAAAGAGCTGAAACCTTTATCACGTGGGTGAGATTCATCCGGCTGAACCAAATCACCTACTAGGCAACGCCTGGAAACAATTTTCCAATTTTTATACTTCTTCTTTTACCAGGTAGTAATTCAACAGTGTTTGATTATGTCCAAATGCTTGCAGACTGGCTGGATTTCCTCCCTAGGGAGTTGTTCATATTTAAATTTATTTCAACAGAGAGGGAAAGAGTTTTCGTGAAGAAATTTGGAAGTCTAGGCATTTACAGGGCTTATGACCTGTCATTGGCTGGTTTAAGTGGCCACTTTACACACTGTGTAACATTCACCATTCTGCCCATGTTTAAACATCCACATTTCCTCAACTCTTCCATCTGTTGACTTTTGTGAAGTGAAAGAGCTGAAACCTTTATCACGTGGGTGAGATTCATCCGTAAAAATTGGAAAATTGTTTCCAGGCGTTGCCTAGTAGGTGATTTGGTTCAGCCGGATGAATCTCACCCACGTGATAAAGGTTTCAGCTCTTTCACTTCACAAAAGTCAACAGATGGAAGAGTTGAGGAAATGTGGATGTTTAAACATGGGCAGAATGGTGAATGTTACACAGTGTGTAAAGTGGCCACTTAAACCAGCCAATGACAGGTCATAAGCCCTGTAAATGCCTAGACTTCCAAATTTCTTCACGAAAACTCTTTCCCTCTCTGTTGAAATAAATTTAAATATGAACAACTCCCTAGGGAGGAAATCCAGCCAGTCTGCAAGCATTTGGACATAATCAAACACTGTTGAATTACTACCTGGTAAAAGAAGAAGTATAAAAATTGGAAAATTGTTTCCAGGCGTTGCCTAGTAGGTGATTTGGTTCAGCCGGATGAATCTCACCCACGTGATAAAGGTTTCAGCTCTTTCACTTCACAAAAGTCAACAGATGGAAGAGTTGAGGAAATGTGGATGTTTAAACATGGGCAGAATGGTGAATGTTACACAGTGTGTAAAGTGGCCACTTAAACCAGCCAATGACAGGTCATAAGCCCTGTAAATGCCTAGACTTCCAAATTTCTTCACGAAAACTCTTTCCCTCTCTGTTGAAATAAATTTAAATATGAACAACTCCCTAGGGAGGAAATCCAGCCAGTCTGCAAGCATTTGGACATAATCAAACACTGTTGAAAAAAAAACATTTTAAATACCACTGATTGCACAGTTTTCGACAGTTTTTGAATGTACTGTATTTTTATTTTATAAACATGATTTGGACTATTAATGTATTTATTTTATGGAAACATAATGTCAACAATGATTAAATATTGAAGATAAGGCTGAAAGACAAACTAGTTATATTTTCAAGTAGTAATCGTACGTATTAATAGCAAAACGATAGATAAAAAAAAACATTGTAATTAAAATAAGAACGATAGAGGAAAGAATGTTGTGCATAGCTAGTGTTACTGATTGCGCTACTCGTCAGAAGCTGATGGACGATCAAATATTGCTGGTTCGCGGATTGGCGTTATCTTTATATTATTTGCCACCGAACCTTAATACAAATGAATGCAATTACCTACCTTGTACTGGGATTATTGGCACTTTATTGTTCGAACTTCTCTCGCGTAGATTCTCTTTGATCCTGTGGTCAGGATTGGCACTTGTTCGTTTCTTGATTATTAATATGCGATAGCACGACACACTGACTTTTTGATCGATAAAACAAATTATTTGCGATCGCGCTGGAAATACCAAAAATCACGTGTATATTTGGTGACAGTCCAGTTATTATTAGGCTGGAGACAAAAAAAGTGTACCCACAGAAGGATAATTACAGCATTTTTACTAGGTCTCAGTAGGTAGTAACAAATTTGACACCACAACCTATAAGTAAATGTGCAATACAAATATACATAGTACATATGGCGCAACCAGTTCCAGACAAGCAGATTAAATAAGCATTTATTTCTTGTCGCGCAAGAGGGTTTATTGAAATTAATAGTGAATAAAAGGTTGAAAGAGTCAACTTTATAATTTAATAATTAACTTATTAAATATGCAAATTTGTGATTCTCTATAAATTTCCAGAAAATATATTGTAAACGCTGTTATTGGTATTTTGATGAGCGAATTATAACTTTAAATCTGAATAACGAATTAAGTTGAAGATCATTCCATGTCCGCTCCCTAGTTGGAGCATATGGCGTCCACGAAAACCATCCAGGCATCTCTGTCGGCTACCAGCTCCTGTGCATCCTCCTAAGTCAGGTTCGCGTCTCGTAGTTCTGACATGAACTGCCGACGAACAGTCTGCAGCGGACGTCCAGGACGTATAGAACCCGATGCCTTGTAAAGTAGGCAAGGCTAAGGCTCTCAGAAGGCATCCGCAGTAAACAACTGCCAAGCCATTGTAACGACTTCGCTTGATGACAGTTGTCACCGGAGTTTGCTGCGTCCGTTCTCTAATTACTTCCTTCCGCATAAAGTCAAACCACCGCACACCTAAGGTTCTTCTGAGACACCTATTCTCAAACTCAGCATTTTGCTGTTTTGGGTCCTAGTGAGGTGCCACGATTCGCATCCATCTAGGAGAATAGGTGTTATGCAGGCAAAAGAGTTGAAGATGGCTCACTATTTCTATAGTAACATATGTTATTATCATCTCGTTTAAATAAACTCAAATAGATTATTTGAGAAAATTTATGGAGCTTAAATTACGACATCATTCCTATTATGTATCTTGTAAAAAATTGCTTCAGCAACCTTGCTCATTATTCGTTCACCTAATTATCTACTACTCTAAGTATAGAAAATGCCCATAATATTTGATCGAATAATATTATTTGTTTGTAAAATCATCACAATTTATATTAAATATATACGATTGAGGTAGATAGAGTTAAATTGCTGAGTTGTGGGACATGAAAATTGTTTGTTGCAAAATACAAAGTTTCACCGATTGATATCGTTATGTACTGACAAAAAGCAAACCTCTGCACTCAACATTATTAAAATAGATAATAGAATACAGAATAGATTCCTTAAACTTCTGGATCGTAAATCTCTTACATATTTTGACTCGTATGAAGACTCTTATTCCTTTCATAGTTTAACTTCCCTAACTAAACGTAGAAGCATTTCTGATCTGTCTTTCCTCTTCAAAATTTTAAACAATATTATCGATAGTCCATATCTTTTAGAGCGTATTTCAATCAATTGTCCCGTATAGTCAACACGACAAGTTCATTTTTTTAATAATTTATTTCCCAAAAAAAATTATGTTCAAAACTCGTTTATTTATCGTAGCTGCTCCAAATTTAATTTCCTTTGTCCCCATTTAGATATTTTTAATACAAAATTTTGTGACTTCAAAAAAAAACTTTTTGAAACACTGTAAAATAAAACATTTGTCAGTGTGTAATAAGTTTATGTTCCTTTAATTATGTTTATTTTATTATAATATCAAAATTTTGAATTGGTCGACTATATTATGAAAATCCTTCTCTTTCACTCCTCCACTCTATTTCCCCATCTTTTCAGAGCTCTTTTTTTCTCATATCTTATATAATATATTATTTTTCTCTTTACTGTGTAACATATTCTCTCATTATATTTGTGAAAAACTTTAACTGGATGAATGTATAATTTTTTATATTTTGTATTCTTATATAACAACTGTTGTTTTTCCTTAATAAATAAAAATAAATAAAATAAATACGGAAAAATATTATAAACTTTATCACTTTATAAGACATCGTTGTTGATTATTTAAAGACCTCAATGACGAAGCTCAGTGGTTTTTATTTATTTATTATTTATTATTAAAAGACTATAGAACTAAGCCAATAAAATATTTATTTTTTTATGTATCATATTATTATCACTACGATTTCTTAAAGATTTGTAACTTATTCATTGCTCCGCGCGTGCTGTCACTATTTATCTTCAGTGAGTTGTCCTGATTGGTGGGTTGGCTTCCCGGAAGCCGGAAATCCATCACAACACTCAACTACTAATTGATTATAAAGAACTTGTGAA
Source organism: Micrasema longulum (assembly GCF_059751315.1). Classification (NCBI taxonomy): domain Eukaryota; kingdom Metazoa; phylum Arthropoda; class Insecta; order Trichoptera; family Brachycentridae; genus Micrasema; species Micrasema longulum. The sequence continues at coordinate 176,075 of NW_028278001.1, forward strand.
TTTAAATAAGTTTATTTTTGTTAATGTTGGTAAATATTACCGACTTTTTATGTCTACCGGTTTCGGGACGTACCCGTCTCTTCTTCGGGACACTCACCACACCAACATGCAAAAACTAAAATACACTTTCAAATTTACCGTCACTGTAGTACACGTAGTATTTACAAATACATAAATTACATGCAGAGTCAAAAGGGATGCAAACACCACCATGATGGTTAAAACGGTTAATTACAATGTAGATAAAAAATAACAAAATTAATAAACAAATAAAAATCTAAATTCATACATGCACTAAACTAGAATTTACTGAGTTACTTGCCAAGTTGATGCTTTGTTTTAATAACATTCCTTTTTAAAAAAACATTGCTTTTTTTGGCTGTTTAAATTCAATAATTTGTACGATTTTTTTAAAGCGTCTACACTATCTTAGGTATGAATGCAATGCTACATTTCTTCTACAAATCTGTTCCCAATATTACACAAATTAAATGCTTTTATTACAAGAGTAAATAATAAAATATTTACAATATTTTAGTGTGTCCAAATGTTTGTAGACAAAATACTGGATTTCACCCCCTAGAAAGTCATTAGGATTAACAAATTACAACAGCGATAGAGAACATTTTAGAGAAGGACCATGGAAGTTTTGGCATTTACAGGTCGTAAACCTGTCATTGGCTGGTTCATTCAGAGTGTGTAACATTCACCATTTGGCCTATATTTAAACACCCGTATATCTTTATTTCTTTCATCTGTTGATTATTTAATAAATAAAAGCAACTGGTTCATAAAGAAGTTAAAAAAATGGAAATTTGTTTTCAGGCGTTGTCTAGGTGTGAAATATTTCGATCAGATGAATCTCTCAACATGAATAAAGGTTTCAGGTCTTTAACTTTACTCAAATCAACAGATGGGAGAATTTAAGAAATATGAATATTCAAATATAGGCAAAATGGTGAATGTTACATAGTGCGTAGTTGCCACTTAAATCAGCAAATGACAGTTCATAAGCCCTGTTAATGCTTAGACTTTCATATTCCCTTCTCTAAAATGATTTCCATCCCTGTTGTAATTTTTTAAATAAAATATTTGCTTCTCGATTCTAAAAAGAGGTACAATCTTGAAACCATATGATGATTCTTATTAAGCTTTGTTTTATTTTTTTAAACATAATTTATGTATCATTAATTTGATTTTTTATTATCAAAAATGGCAAAATTGTTTGAATCTTTTAGACCTTAATTTATTCAGGTGAATATAAATATATTATGTATTCCGTATGTATATACAAAAATTATTTGAAATTTTTTTGTATTTTTTTTTATCAATTATGCTTTGGAAATTTTTAACATTCATTTTTAGAAAATAATTTTATTTTTGGAGACATGCATATTTTATAGGCCCAAAAATTTTCAATTCTTTTTGACTGATAATATTTCTTTGATCCCATACTTTCAAAATTTTCTTTTTTTTAAAAACGCGCACCATCCTGGATTCAAACTAAGGAAATTAACTCGTTTTTTTATGATATATTTTGTTGTCCTTTAATAATAAGGAATATTTTTGTGTTTCTGTTTTTAAATTTTTTATTTCCTTTTTTAGTTAATATAAAATTACCTTATAATCCTTTACAGAATATTTAATTTTCTCTTTCTTATATTACACAAAAATATTTTACCTGTCTCTTTATTTTAGGAGCAAAAACTCATAAACAATTCTTGTATACCCACAAACAGGTCATGCTTTGTGGGATTTTTTGTTCTCTATTGTTACTGTTCATTTGTATTTCATTGCTAAGTAATTATTTTTTTTTTTTTAATACTATGTTTTACTTTTTATGTGTATTGTAAAAAAAAAACTATCATAATAATAATCAGTCTCAAACTAAAGAACTCTCATTCGATTCATGGAAAATGTGTTATTATCTTTCAATGTATTTATTTGATCAAATAAATGTACTTTTTGTGAAATATTACATTAAAAACTTAGCCCTAATGGCTTATCTATAAGGACGACAGGAATTCGCTTCCGAAACGAAAAAATCAGCCAGAAGTCGGGTGCGATACTAAAAAACGAACTTTTCGATGCAATGCTTATTAGATTCTTACATTTGATTAGCTATGCATTTATTACTAATTAGTATTTTTTTGTTTTTGTTATATGAGTAAACAATTTTTACTTTAAAACATAACAAATCTCCATCTTAGAACAGGCTGAGCCATGTTAGATGGAGATTATCCTAACCAGAGGACGCCCCGTATTAATTATCTAATCTTATTGTACGTAGATTCTCTGTTATTAAATATGTATACTTATTTATGAGATAAATTTATAAAATAAAATAAATATACAAATGCCGACTTACTAAATGAAAAATCGTCAATAAGTCTACGCCCTATAATTTAGATAGATACGTGAGTAATTAAACTTTGCATTTCGCGTATATTTGAATAAACCCTCGGGCTTAAGGGATTTAAGGTATTCGGATGATTAAGCATATTCCGAGTTTAAAACAGATCGTTTGTGATGATCTCACAACATTTTTATCTACTATTTTTTTGATTTTATTAGTTTGGGAAGTCACATATTTTACGAAAAAATAGTATTGACGACTAAAAATTTAGTTTTTCTGAGCTAATTTTCTCAATTTTTGTATGAAACTAGTTTTTCAAAGAACGCTTTACGGCGGTGTTTGGGAAAGGACAAAAGTTGGATTTGATTTGAAAGGTAAACAAAAACGTTCCAGTCTGGTTATTCTGGCTTAAATAATGTTTGTAATAAACCTCGGAGAGTATTAAGAAAACGAAAAAAGGTAAATAAAGTGAAATAGAGACGAAATATCCACTGATTTCCCGCGTGTTTAGCTTTAAATAAATTTAGCACATAAATATTAGCGTTTATGAGACAAAGATTTATCGTTCGCGGTTTCTGTATCTCTGAATGTATCGTAGATACTACTTACTATGTGCGTATGTTTTGTGTGTAGGTAGAGGCAGGTAGAAGACGATAAAACGTGCAGGATAATATACTTCATACATAAACACATTACAACAGAGATCGAGAACATGACGAAATATGTACATACCTACGTCTAGGCATTTAAATGGGCTAGTGATATCTCATTGGTCGGTTTGAGTGACCACTTTAGACACCGCATCATCATCATCAGTGGCGCTACAGCCCATTGTAGGCCCTGGCCTCTTCCAGAATTTGTTACCATTCGTCCCTGCACCCTGCGGCTCTTCCCCAGTTCGTCAGGCCAATTGCTCTAATGTCATTTTCCACATTATCCAGCCATCTTAATTTTGGTCTGCCTCTGCTCCGTCGGCCTTCCGGTGTGGTATAAAGAATCTTTTTTGGGGTACGGTTATCATTCATTCTATGCACATCACCCAACCATTGTAATATCATTATTTTGATGAATTTTTCAATGTTGGGTTTGCCAGTGTCTCTAATTCGTAATGAAACCGTCTCCTCCACTCTCCGTTTTAGTTGACAGCACCAAATATCTTCTTTAATATTTTTCTTTCAAATACTAAACCATATTTTCATCTCTTTTGGTCATAACCCAGCATTCGGAACCATAAACAATGACCGGTCTGAGGAGAGTTCTGTAAATAATGGTCTTAGTTTTTCTAGTGAGCAATTTGGATCCCAGATGTTTAAACAAGCCATAATAACATCTATTTTCTTCTGATAGCCATGCTCTAATCTTGGTACTATAATTGTAATTATTAGTCATTTCAGAACCTAAATATTTATAGGAATTGACATTATCTATGTGGTGTTATCCAATCAATGTACATAGTTTATTTGTGACTTTCTTGCTAACACATATTTGGTCTTAGGTGTATTTATTTTAAGACCCATGTCACTTGCAGCCATTTCTAGCTTTAAGAAATCACGTTTTAATCCCAAAACAGTTCTGGAGATTAAGTCTAGGTCATCTGCATAGGCTAATATCTGGGAGGTGTTTCTAAAAATAGTTTTTGTTGTTTCTACTCCTGCGTCTCTTATAAATTTAGACACAGTATAACATTCACTATTTTGTCTACGTTTGAATATCCATATTACTACAATTCTGGTCATTTATTTATTTAACACTTTAAAAGGGCGGACAAATTGCTTTCACGCAATTTCTTCCTACATATCCAAACCGTTCGGTTTGAGAAAATTACAAGTACATGGACATATTCTAGATATACAAAAAAAAAATAAACAAAAAATAACTAAAAATCTACACCGTACTATGAAAAGAGGAGAGGAGATGGAAAGAAAATAAAAAGGAGAACTTAAAATAATTAGAAAGTCACATTTCAATCTTGATTTTAATGTAAATAAAGAAGGAGGACGCCTATAATATTGGTGGGTAGATTATTTCACATTCGAGCAGCTACTACTGTGAAAGAGAAGGAAACAAAATTGTAGTGGTGAATGGGTATTTAAAGGGTTCTCTCGTTGCTAGAACAAAGATATAGTCTAAGTTGTGAAAGAGGTTGGAAATCATTCATTTTCTTCTTTAAAATTTTCTTCATCTTTGTTTTTTATGTTAAATATTTTTTATTTCAAATTCATTTACTCTTATGCCCTTACGGATTACATTTATTTAACAATATATCTTTAAAAATTCAAATTCTATTGTTGATGATAATATTTTTAACATCATTTGTAAAGGTTGTCTGGGTTTTCTGTATGCATACTTATGGATGCAAAATGGTTAAGTATTGTATCCTTGTAATTTAAAAGTCATTTAACTACCAGTTTACAAGATTTTTTGCCCTGAAAACAAATTGCTTTAAAATATGTATCTTAAACCCGATTTAATCTGAATTCTCGTGCTTTCTGGAATGTACGTACTTAAGAATGTAAGAAAAAACATAGGTATGCATTGTTTTATGAAGACGATTGGAAAAACACAAGAGTGAAAGGGAGATAAGTTGTTCAGATAAAGGTGAAATACGGGTAGTATGCCATTACCCTCTAACATATTAGTTTTCAGTTTCAATATCTGAAACAATAGATCCTTTTATCTCTCTTTATACTTAACAAGTATTTTGGTTTAACATTTTATTTTTTTCTTTCTGCGATTTATTGTGCAGTCTGAATGATAAACATACAACAGCAGTTTGTAAAATAATTAGGTTTCTTTTGTTGCCAGACACAAGTGTAGGTCAAAACCATTGTATTTTTTTGTTTAAATATAAGTTTCCTTTGACTTTCGGTATTGTTTTTTCATACTACAGTAGAATACACGCTATGTTTGACATTGTCACTAATTTTGACCCATTATATAATACATATACGTTCCCTCACATAAAGCAAAAAATCGGTACATAAGAGTGATAATACATAAATTCGCAGACACCCAAGAGACCTTTTATCAAAACTGTTTAATGGACTTTGTATCTAAGAACGATCAATACATACCAAAAATCAATCATTCGAAACCACAAGAGGTTATGTCTTAGGTGACTTACGAAGATAGAACATCAATTAAAAAAATTACACAGGTAGTTTGATTGCAACCCCGTCGCCGTGGCAATTTTAACCCCCATTGATCACGACCCCGTCGAGTACGGATTAATTATAACGCGATATTTTTCACCTGTGACTTTAGAAAAGAAACTTAAACTATTCGAAATGATAGAAATCGGCATTATATTTGCAGTTGTCGGTGAGGATTTTGAATTTCCTGAGCACACAGCGCGATCAATTGTGCAACAAAGAGACTAAATAAAAAATCTTTGGGGTCATTCAAAATCTCAATATGGAAGAGAATAAGTTTTTAAAGCAAGCAAAGGTTGGTTTAATCGGTTTAAAAAACAATCAAACTTACATTGTCCTAAAACAATTGGCGAATCAGCTTATTCCTAGTGGTGGAGATCAGTGCTATGCAAGCTCCTGACATCACTGTGACCTGGAAAGATCTATTAGAATCATGTGTAGACATAGAATAAAACATTTAAGTTTGTAAGTGAAAATTCTTGATGGAAGTTCATTGTAATTTATTATATAAATAAAACACGAGTGATACTTTAATCCACAAATTTGGAAAACATGACTTTTCATCCTTTGTTTTTCAGAAATCATTATTTACAAAACCACACTCACGAAGGATGGGACACCAAAAATAAAATAAAATACTTAAACTCATTAAAATAGCATTATATCAATTCATTAGTTAACCCATAGAAAATTTGTTGATAATGATCCTTAAGATAAAAATAACTTTATTTAATTTACTTACATATAACTTTGAATTATGTATCCTTACCTCTGTTCTGTAAAAATACATTTAACTTTTTAATAAAGATACCAGTCTCGAAGATGTCGCGAAAGCGATGAAACCGGTCACTGGATATTCCAAATTTGTGGATTAAAGTATCACTCGTGTTTTATTTATATAATAAAAGACATAGAATTAGCTAAAAAATATCCGATAGAGTTCAGTGAAAAATCCCCCGTTGATTGCGATATTTCGCATATCGCGGCTATGTCCGGAACGTATCCCCCGCGATCAACGGAGGTTACATGTAATTCCTTATTCTAGAACCACAAAAGACATACAACAAATTACAGGAAAAATTAAAAATTCAAACAAACTAAATAAAGTATTTAAAATATAATTCTAGCATCGCAAAATGGTTCATGGTTTGATTTTCGGTGAAATCACAAAATTTAAGTACGATTTTTAAAAGCCTTCATAAATTATGCTACAACTTAGTTTTTTGTGTTGAAAAAATCGAATAACGAAAGTCATCGTTTAACAAAATTTCTATTTATTTCTTAAATTAAAAAAAAAAACGTCTCAGCATTTATATACTCAATTTAATTAAACATAAATAATTAAGGTATTTTTTCAAACCTGATTGATTAAATTATATATTGCTTCGACATCAACTTTGTTGAATAACATTTTAAATATGAAATAATTCAAAACTTTATGTTTAACGCCTAACACGAATTTAATATTGATAAGAAGACAAGTCCCCGGTATTCAAAACACCCCTGTTTTAAATATCCCCAATAAATTTAAAATCGAACCCTCACCGGTAAAAAACACCCCTACCACTACAGGGCGGATACATCCTTTTTCCTTTTCCTGTTTCAGGATTTTTACGTGAGAGTAGTCATCGAGTAAAAACATTCGTCTAGGCTTCTAGATCTATTACACACACACAGAACTGTATTCGTTTATTAGCCTGCATACGAACAAAAATATATAAATACACATACTCATTTACAATTCAATCAATGTTATTTTTTTAATTAAGAGTTCACCTCGTGGCCATTTTCTTATCAGCACTAAATTTTGTAGCAAAAATTCACGGTGCACACTTTGAATGCCGTATTAAACAGATAACTTGATTACATTATTATTGTTATTATTGGAGCACATAGGGGAATGTGCTTATGTGTGCCCTACTTCAAAGTTTAAAGTTACTGTAATATTAGCATCATTTAGCCTCTTTGAAAATAAACAGAAACAATTAATACTAAACTAGGTACTACCAGAATACACACTACATAAACACCACATTTTATACACATCACTCCATACACCTCACTCCACGCACTACATTTTATACTCACAACAATAAAAACACAATCACTAGTAAATTCACACAAAGCACAAATTCTTCTTACATCTTGTTGTACTGTTAGATAGTTGTTTCATATATTGTGTTGTGTACGTAATTGGTGCTGTGTTAGGTTTATTTTTTGTTCGTAATATTGTCTAGATTTATATTAACATAGCACTGTGTGCACAACATTAAATTTAAACAAATAAACAAAAATAAACATGAATGTAAATATTTTTATATTGATTGATCATTCACTATGTAACACTTCATGGTGAGTTATTATGTAAAAATCTCTTTTTATTTTTTTGTTTTCAAAGAAAACAACCTTAGTTTTGGGAGCACTCCTCCCGTCAATTTTTTATTTAATTTATTTTAAAAATTAAATCAAAACAGCGTTGTTCTTAACCACTCTTTTTTATAACCGACTGGTTTCAAAGTTACGCAAGCTTCCTTTATAATTAATAATAATTAACACACGTGTGTGTGTGTATGTATATGTAGATATATAAATAAACATAAATGTTAGTCTGCCTTAGCACGGGTATTCTCTTACTAGGCATTCCTTTATAATATGTATTTTAAAATTAAAAAAATAATAAATAAAATTTTTAAAAAACTTATAATGTATATCGAGAAAGTTAGTGCTTCAAATATAATTTTATTGCAACAGAGAGGGAAAACATTTCTGAGAAGGGATTATGGAAGTCTAGGCATTGACAACGATTATGGCATATCATTGGCTGGTTTGAGTGGCCACTTTACACACTGTGTAACATTTACTATTTGCCTATGTTTAAACATGCACATTTCCTACATTTTTCCATCTGTTGATTTGAGGGAAGTCAAAAAAGAAAAATTTTTGTAGTGAAGAGATTCATCTAATCAAATTATTTCACATACTAGGCAACGCCTGAAAACAATTTTCCAATTTCAAAACTTTTTCTTGTACCGGTTGGTTTTATTAAAATATTTTGAGTTCGTCCAAATGTTTGTAGACAAAAGACTGGATTTCACCCCTTCGGGAGTCATTAAGATTAACAAAATACAAAAGCAATGGAGAACATTTTAGAGAAGGGAATATAGAAGTCTAAGAATTTACAGGGCTTATGACCTGTCATTGGCTGGTTTAATTGGCCACTTTACGTACTGTGTAACATTCACCTTCTTGCCATACGTTTTAACATCCACATTTCTTCACTTCTTCCATCTGTGGATTTCAGTGAAGTTAAAATTTGTCTACAAACATTTGTAAAAACTCAAAATATTGTACTATATATTTATTTTTCAAGTCCTAAACTAACGAAATCTAAAACTAAATTACTTTCAAAAAATGTTTACGGTATCAACGGATGGTCACCCCGCTTCACACCGACTGACCCAATTAGTTTTTTTCCTATACAGCCTTCCTCAATGCTTGATATCCTCGCAAAGTCTTCAAGGACACCCCATTCAGTAAATTGGACTGAGCAGCTCGGATAAAACAAGAGCACTTAGTAACAATAGTCAATTGAGTTACAAGTCATGATAACCGTGCCGTAATGTGGTTCACCTCTTTTACAGTCGGTGCGGTGACTAGGAATTATAGGCTAAGTGGTAAATAATAAAGGTTCGCAAAAAATGTTCTCACGAATTACATTGCCGCGACACTTTGATAGTAACACTTTGATAGTATCGTTAGTATGGAATACGGAGTATGGAGGTGTGAAATGGGAAATTGTAAGAATCGGCGGTTGGCGGTTGGCGGTTGGCGGTTGGCGGTTGGCGGTTGGCGGTTGGCGGTTGGCGGTTGGTGGTTGGCGGTTGGCGGTTGGCGGTTGGCGGTTGGCGGTTGGCGGTTGGCGGTTGGCGGTTGGCGGTTGGCGGTTAGGCGCGGCGCGGCGGCGGTGATTGGCAGTTGACAATTATCATTAAATGTTAATAAAAAAATGCATTTAAACTTTCTATGTCTACCGGTTTCGAGACGTATTCGTCTCTTCAGCAGGACACTTACATGTGAATCCCATTATACACTGGCACCATAGTAATAGTTGCATAACAGTTGATCAGATCGAAACAGTTTGTAGTAGTTCATTGAAAATGTTGTTTTTTGGTAGTACACGAGTACTGAGAATTCTTTATAACTCGTTGGTGCGAAGTAGACTCGAGAGTGGCTCGATGATTTGGGGACCGTGTGAGTTGAAGTACTCTCTTATGATGGAGAGGGTTCAGAAGAAATTTCTTCGGTTTCTCTACATGAGGGAGTGCGGATATTATCCATGGCTTTATCGCACTGAGTTCTTCCAGGGTAAGCTTGGTTACAGCAGTTTGAAGACTAAAAGGAATGTGTATTTAACAACACACTTCTTTCGATTGTTGCGCGGTATTATTGACAACCCTGAAATTATGCGGAGCATTAGCTTTTATGTTCCTGATAATTACCTTAGACGGCGTCAGCATAGACTGTTTCACATTCCAATATACAGGACCAACCTGCCAATGGTTATGCCTGTTGGAAGGGCTATCTCTATGTTGAACAATATCACTTTGGACATTGTCATTTTTCATGTCTCTGAGGGAGTTTTTCGTTACAAGATTCTTTTACTTTTTTAACATGTTATTCTTTGGATATTTTGTATACTAATGTGTTTTTTTTATATATACCTAATTTTTTAATTATTTCTATATGTATGAATTAAGATATTCCATTTTGTAATATACATATATATGAATAAATAAATGATAAATAAATGATAACAATATAAAACTGATGGGACACATGCTTTTATTAGCTAGCACGAATTATACTAATATGCAAATTCCATAGTAAAAGTGGCACGATAATATGAAATCAACGTGCTGATACGACACGTGCTTTTAATAGCTAACACGTATGTGCAATGTTAATTATAACCACATACCGACCTTTCTGTGTCTACCGGTTTCGGGCGTATCCGTCTATTCGTCAGGAAACTAATTATACTAACATGAAATTCCCGTCATATTAATATAGTAATAACTGCACTACAATATAAAACCGATGGCTGATAGGACACATGCTTTTAGTAGCTAACACGAACGTGAAATCTTAGTGTAATTAGTGTCCTGATGAAGAGACGTGTACGTCTTGAAATTGGTAGACATGAAAAAGTCAGTGAGAGATTATACACATTTTTTTATCAATATTTAATAACATGTTTTACAACTATGTACCATTAACACTTTATTGAAACGTTGACATTAACCTATTTTATGTTGATTTACGTCTTACAAACCTAATAATCATCATCATCATTCCCTTTCTGCACCTAATGGTGCATAGGTCACTGCATTGGTACACCGATCGTTGTGTATCTTGATCATTTTTGTTACATGAAGGTAAGACGATCAGTCTTACGCTTCAGGTACCAGTCAAGGGACTACGAAATACTCTAGTGTTAAAACACCCTTTTAAATAAATATTTTATGTCAACCATGTCAGGAATTGAACCCAAAACCTCTCGCATGGTAGGGAAACGCGCTGACCACTAACTACATCACGAGGCCGACTAATAATACTTTTTTTTTTCTTAAGATTATATATACTCGTACATATTGCATTTTTAAATCTGACTGGTAGACTGACCCTTTGTGCGTTATGACGATACTCTTATGGCATAAGATTTTCAATACAAAATAATAGAAAATAAACACCTCAATTCTGGTGGTAAATTGTATCTACCGCGCTGTTCTAGGCATAACACTTAATTTCATGAACACTTCTGTCAGTGAGTGAAATGATTTTGAGTATAAACATCAGAATATGTTTACTATTACAAAAACGAAGCAATTTTTTAAAAAATTAATTTTATTAAATATGTCATAAAATTAATAATATCGAATAAAAATAAAAGCATTAAGCATAATATTTCATAACGAATTACAAAACAACATTGTGAAATAATGGAGCAAAATTGTTTCTGGGAAATGGTTAGTTAGAGAAAAATTTAATTCCGTTTTTAATGATTACTTGGAGAACAATAACTCTGTTTAATGACTTTATTAATTATAAGGCACAACGCACTTATTTCATCAAATCAAATAATTAGCTAGAAAATCTTATGTAGATCGAAGTTATATACTTGATGTTATACATATTAATGAATAAAAACCCATTAAACCTGTGATATTGCTGATAGAAGCAAAAAATTATGTTTATTAAATGACATATTCTACCATTTAGATGTGTTACGATTATTACTTTAGTGCATTATTTTGTATTTTTTTACTATCAATTAATTATCGAATCGAATTATAAAATTTCCATAAATTATTAATAACTTTTTTTTTTATTGTTTTGTATATTGTTCTTATTATTTTGTATATTATTTCATATGTTTATATATGTTTTTGATTTATATAAAGAAGAATCCCGGCTTAACATGGAATTTTCAAACAAGTCGGGATGGGACATAAAAAAAAAATAATTGTACTATGATAAAATTGTGTTTTTTGTGCATTGAAAAAATAAATAAAATCAAAGAAGAACTCTTGATTTTCTAAAGCCATATAATATATTATTTATTTGGTTTACAAACAACGAAAAATATTACTTATAAACAGAAAACTTCAAATAAAAAAAAGACATTACTTATTTTTAATAAATTACATATAAACACTAATAAAATACGTATTAAAATAAAATTGATCATTTTATTTATTAAAATTAAAATTCAATTGTTATCAATATTATTTTATTATAATAAAACTAATAAAAACAATAAATAAATTACTAATATAATGTGCATTGAAATAAAACAAGCAATGTAACGATATATTTTGTTTACCTCCTCTTTCACGGCAGTAGCTGCTCGATTATGGAATAATTTCAGAAACGCCCCTTCTTTATTTACATTCAAATCACGTATGTAATGTCACTTCCTCAATATTTAAGGTTTTCCTTTTTCCTCTCTCGTTCATCCCCTGTTAAACCCCTCCTCTCTTCATAAAATATTGTAGACATTAAGTCAATTTTTACTTCTTAAAAAAAGTATACATGTTCATCAGTATTGTGTACTAAAATGAAATTTTTAATAAGCCAACAGTATGTTAATATACCACTGATTTTCTCAAATTGAACGGTTTAGGTAGGTAGGAAGAAACTGTCTTAAGGCAATATACCCGCCCTTATGCATATGGCTGTATTCATTAGATCATCAGAATAAAAATATGGCTGTCAAAGGCTCGCTTTATTTGTCACTTTGATGTAATATAATATGCCCAGACATCCGTATTCCCTTCTCAAACATGTTTTCCGTCTACAAATATTTGGAAAAACTCAAAACATTGATAATTAAACTAACTGGCATAAGAAGAAGTAAAAAAATAAAAACTATTTTACTGGCGTTGCCTAGTGGGTAAAATAATTTAGCCAGATGAGTTTCGCTTACATGAATAAAGGGTTCAGCTCTTTTACTTAAAAAAGGGCAACAGACGGAAGAGTCGAGGAAATGTAGATGTTTAAACGTAGGCAGAATGATGAATGTTACACAGCGTGTAATGTGGCAACTTAAACCATCCAATGACAGGTCATAAGCGTTGTTAATGCCTAGACATCCATATTCCCTTCTCCAAAATGTTTTCCTATCTGTTGCAACAAACGTAGGTAGTTAAATTTCCGCTGACCAATTTACTGTTCGGGTAAGTTTGTTTACCATTTCAAATAATTTCCTCCGCTTTTTTATGTCTCGTGGAATAAAAAGAACTCGTCTCGCTGTCGTATCCCTCTTACGGGTAACTGGATAAGATATATATCGATATTATTATGTACCTAAGTGATTAAGTATGTTTTGTTTTATAAAGAAAGCGGCGTGTATCTAATTCGTTGTCCCTCTCTAGGGGCGGCAGGGGCGACGCGCGGCGCGCGGGGGCGGCGCACTCGGCCGAGCAGCTGCCGCAGTCGGCGGCCGGCTGCGCCAGCGTCCGCGTGTCCCTCGACAACACGTGCTGCACGGACAGCTTGGTGACGGCGCTCGATGACGAGACCCTGCTGCTAGGCGACGCCGACATGGCCAAGGCGCAAGGCTCCGGCAAGGTGCACTTCGACGAGGTCTCCCTGTACGGGACGCCCGTCGAAGCTGCGCCCCCCGGGCCCCCCGACCCCAAGCAGAGCTTCCTCAAGAACCACCTGCAAGCCCTCTTCCAGCCCACCGACAATAAGCTGGCCATGAAGCTCTTCGGTTCCAAGAAGGCGCTCATGAAGGAGAGGATCCGCCAGAAGGCGGCGGGACACTGGGTCATACACCCCTGCAGCAGTTTCAGGTAGGAAATTTCTCTCGTTTCCTTCCCCTCGGCTGCGATTCTTGAGCCCTGAGATTACTCTACAAATTTTATTAAGATCTGATAAATCCGTTTTAATCTTGTATTGTATTAGAATTTAAAAAAACATGTCAATTAAATACAATTGCATTATTTATTCATTTCAAATTCACTTAAATTTTACTAGTTCATATCGTTAGATTTTCACACTGTGCCCGTGTTTAGCCATAATAATTAACAAATTATACAGAAAAAGATAAAAACGGTTACATTTAAAAAATTGAAAATAAAATACTTTTTAAAAATTGGATACTATACAGAGTTAAAAAAATAATTTAGAAAACAAAATAGAATAGCGAGTTAATATCAAATTAAAATAAAAGGGGGAAAAATTAAAATTATAATAATAATTAATACGTTAAAAACATTAATGGAAACACTTACAAACATAATCCAATTATTTATAAATTAAAAAAATATTTACTCGTAAGTAGATTTCTGAAAAAAACTCTTTCACAATTTCATGAAATAAATATTTCCATTACTTAGACGCCGATGTGCATAAGAATAGAAAAAAATACTTTTAAGTATGTGTAACTGCGTTTTTGGATTAATCGTGAATGAACGGCAATTCAAGGAGGAAAATTTTAATAACAAAGTAAAAGATATATTTCACATCCTGATTAAATTAAATTTGATCAACTTTGAAAGTATTCTTTGGTATACAATTTTTAAAAAAGAATTTAATACGAACATACACAATATTTATAAATCAATTATTTGATTCGCATAATTTATATTTCTGCCAATTTGTATAACTTCAACAATGCAAAAATAAATCGTCTTGATTCATAAAAAGCATTTCGGTGACAAACCTTAATTACATTCAATGTGCAAGTCTTTACTGCCTCTCGACAGTGAGATATACATTGCGCGGGAAAGTATAACGTTCTCACAACGACTGTTTTCATACGATTTTTGAAATGTTATTCACATTTGTCTTGTGAGGAAAATCAATTTCATGGTTTCAATGGATGATTTAGAATATTGGCCTCAAAAAATGGATCATGTTATATTGGAGGACCGAATCTAATTGCAGCCTCTAAAATTATTATATTGACATCTTGTATATGGCCATGAAATATGAAGCGTGTTACTATATTTATTTGGAAATCACCTAACGACGATATCACTAAAGAAAATCACATAAAAAACTAATTTATCGTTTTTAAATGCGTATAACGTAAATAAAATAAAAACCACAAATTTGTCGAACGATTGTTAAAAAACGATTAATTATGTAACATACTACAACAGAGATAAAGAACATTTTACAGAAAGTAATATAGAATTCTAGGCATCTACAGGCCACTTAAACCAGCCAATGACAGGTCATAAGCCCTGTAGATACCTAGACTTCTATATTACCTTCTCCTAATTGTTTTTCATCTCTGTTGTGATAAGTTAATGTTAACAGCTCCCCGGGGAGTTGAATCCAGTCCTTGTCTACAAAAATTTGGATAAACTCAAAATATTGTTGATTTATTATTTACTTTACTGAAAATTTGTGGATTTATTCAACAAATGTTTTTAAAGAAAATAGGAAACCTTTTTTTATAAAGTATTAAAAATAATCTGAAAAGTACTTTGAAATGTAACAATTTTAAACTAACAATTTGTAAATCAAACTAATTTGTTTGTCATTGGGAAAACTTTTCCGAAATTTTCTCAAGAATCGTTAAAAATATCGGTCTATTGGCACCACCATTATAACTTCCTTTCCGCACCTAATGGTGGTGCATAGGGCTTCGGTACACCAACCGCAGTGTAAACTAATTATTTTTGTTTCATAAATGGAAGACGGAGTCTTATTTAATAATTTGATTTCAAATGCATGCCTTACGAAATGACTTTTCATAAATGTTCCAATAAAATTCACGGAATTATGACTTCATATTATTTTCTAATTCACCTGTTTATGCATAAATAACCTCATTGTCATGTCAAACTCTATCCTTTTATCACAAAAATAATTCAATTGTATCATTCTCGCAGGTAAGACATATATTCCATACAAAACAAATACTTCCAATCAGACAAATTATGTCTTTATGGCATTCATTTATGTTGTATTTAAATATATTGAAATGCAGTTGGTTCGATTGTGATTTAGTTAATTGAAACAAATAGTTTTGAGTGAGATGAACTCACATCTGATAAATGATTAAGCCGTTTGTTGGAGTAATTGTTAATTAACCTTGTTATGTCTATATGGACCAGCGACCGACTCCGTCAAGACGTGTTGAAATAATCGTATTTCTTATCATTTTATGTTCGATACTATTCATATTATTGTTAAACTTTAAACGTAAATCATAATATAATTAAATTTATCTTGATATTCGTTTATCATAGACGTCTCCGTATCCCGAGCTAGCTTCACACGCGGGAATTCCATACATGATTCTGGCTGTGATCACAAATAATGATTACGACTTATATCAATCCTAGGTACCCGTGATCTAATCATCAAACCCTTATCGGCTCCTGATAGTGCATAGGGCACTGCATTGTTAAATAAATCAAATAAAATTTAATTTAATTTATTTAAAATACAAACAAATGAACAGGTTAAATGATTATAAATAGAAATATATATATTTGAAAGTAGCAGGACCTGCCATCCAATAATAATAACAAATAATAACATGTATTCACTTAATTATATAAAAATTTAAATGATAAGCAACTGAAACAGTGTTATTCAGATAAATGAAAATTAAAGAAATAAAAAGAAATCAAAGAGATAGCGGGGAAAAAAAAGAAGGAAATTGATGAGTGGTGGAAGATGAATCAAGGAAAGTAGGAGTGAAAAATTCCATTTGATTTGATGATTTGATGAATGAAGCGTATTTCTAAAATTCGTTACACGAAACAGCTGATGAATCTTATACTTCAGGGGTAATGTAGTACTTCAGCGAAAGCACTCCCTCCACATACCCGAATACCTTTTCAAAGATGATGGGTCTTCCTATCAGTTTCTGTCGTACTAAAAAACAATAATTTTGTCAATAAACAAGTTACCCTTATACAAAATCAATAAATTCAATTTAACTCGCCTTAACTGCCCGTTTTCACTTGAGTTTTGCAAATTATGGTAGGCTAATGTCGGATATTGTCATTTTTCCTCAAGAAATTTTTTTGCAAACACGAGTATGAAATATTTCAGTGTAAAAATACCTTTAAAAACAAATACTCCGTGTCAACCTTTCTGAGAATCGAACCCGGGGCCTTAATCATGGTATGCAAACGCGCCTTTGGTTTATCGGAGAGCGGTCATCGAGTCAAAAACACTTGTCCAGGGTTCTGGTTTCATTTCACACGCATGACTGTATTTTTACTCCACGCGGACACAGACTCGCATCTTATTTACCATAATTAAATGGGCATCTCTAATATTTCTCGCGACAAATGAAATTATTAGCGTTTAGTCAGATTGTGTTAGATTAGTTTGCACCAGGGCATACCATGTAACTTAAGATTTAAATGTATCGCAACAGAGAAGGGAAACATTTTTAAGAAGAGAATATAGAAGAATGGACATTTACAGGGTTTTTGTCTTGAAGAGGTAAGGAAATAAAGATGTTTAAACATAAGTAGAATGGTGAATATTACACAGTGTGTAAAGTGACAACCAAAACCAGCTAATAACAGGTCATAAGCCCTGTAAATGCCTAGACTTTCATATTACATTATAAAAATGTTTTCCATTTTTTTGTTGCTGTAAATTTAAGGCTCAACAACTTTCATAGACGTAAAATCAATTTCTACAAACATTTGTACATTAAAGATATTGTTGATATATTACTTCAACTCTAATTTAACTGTATTTCGCGTTTTTATTCGATAGTAACACATCACCAGAATCTTTTTTTTCTACCTTAAATCAATACTTTTACATTAAAGATTTTGGGATGTACATATGTTCCCTGAAACTGATTGACTAATCCATTGATTTAATGAAACTTTTTTTTTTTTAAATTTCACTCTCAGTTAAAAATCTGGAATGAGGAAATTAAATAGAGATGAGTCCGTCTCGTTGTACAGTGTTTGACGCATTTACCTCCTTTTCTCGAGGTTTCGGGTTCGATTCCTGGCAGGTTACGTAAGATATGATTTTCGAAGGTTTTTTGAACTGCTTTATTTCATTTGGAAAGTATTTTTCTGTAAGTCCTTAACGACTTGAATATCGGTGACATTAGCTAATGAATTGATTGCCTCTTCCCCCTCTTTATTTATTCCCCCTTGAATTCTGTGGGCACCCCCCTCCGCATGGTTTTGCCAGAATAACCAAAACGCCCATTTCTATTATCCATGGAATATGTGAACTGAATGATTTATCAATGAATAAATTAGATTATTTCATTGATTCGATTGTTATCGTCTCTTAGCAGAATGAAACGATGTTGCATTTGGTTTACCAATGCAGTTCCCTATGCATCATTGGGTGCGGAAAAGACTACGAAAAAATAGTTTTAATCTATTTCTCTGTTAGGATATCAAAGTATCTACGAATTCGCGTTATTGAAATAATTTTTCTAGCCCAATTTGTCGAAAATGGGAATTGAATTTTGAAGCAGTCACGGCTATCGTTTAACAGTAAATTTTCTCGGTTTAGGTGCATAAATATTCATACAAAACGTACAATGAAATCAATTCGCGCTGACTCAAACAAGAACGAAGATTCGTGAAATTTTTGCCTGTTTATCTTAAAAGACTGTATCGTTTACCAGAGTGAAATAAAAATGCTTTGAATAAACCACGAAATATAAATTACCTGTATCATTTAGTTTGGTATTTTTCAACCTGTGGGACGCGCCCCCGAGGGTCGCAAAGCCTTATTTTGGAGGTCGCGGCCTCAAGCAAGGTAAAAGTAAAAAGCAAGGGCGAAAACCCTTGCTTCCTACACCACAGTAAAAAATACAGTACATTTACAATGCGAAGGTTATGCTTGTTTTTTTTGTATTATAACAGTTTGTGAAACGAGATTTTTGAGACGGAAATAAATAATTTGAAAAAATATCGACTTTCTGTATTTGTTATTTTTATGTGCATATTTGAAGATAATGTTAGTTCACATGCATAGGTGAAATGTGGCGAATGGTGTTTATAATTTCCAAACTTTCCTTGCCAGGGGCGCTATTTTAAATCTTCTCTACCCTTAGAGAGTGATGAATTTTTTAATTTTTATTTTTTGCATGCTATTACACTAGACACACTGATGATTAAACGTCAAATTAATAAGAAGCGTGGAACCAAACATGATGATTTTATATTAGAACAAAAATTATTTAAACTTCTTATCATTCATATTCTCAACTCACTCTTTGATGCGCCTGAACTACTGAGCTCAATAAAATTAAATATCCCAACTAGAAACATCGGACAAAACTCACTCTTTCATACCGATAACCATAGAAATAACTATGGTTTTTATTCCCCTATGCCCAGAACTCTTAGGTCTGCCAACAAACATACCAGTCTTGATTTCTTTGATAATAAGTTGTCTTCTTTCGAACGATCACTGAATCAAATTCAATTATAAATACCTCTCTCCCGCTTCCACTCCCACCGAGTCTATTATATACCATTGTGTCTTCTACTTTCCTTTATAATAACTTACTATGTAAAAATATGTCCTTAAAAATGCTCATTGGGCATCTATATAAATCAATTAATAAATGATCAAATATCATCATCACTCTCCTATCTGCGTCCAGTAGTACATAGGGGACTGCATTAGCAAACCAAATGCTGCGTAGTTCGATCATCTGTTACTTGAAGTAAATGTAATCAGTCTTACGCTTCAGAAGTCAGTCCAGAAACAATGCATTCATTTTAGTATAGAAGAGTCCCGACTTTCTAAATAATAGGGACATAAAAAATTTGTAACTGTACTATAGTAAAAATGTACTTTAATAAAATTAGTATGAAATTATAATGAATAAAATAAAAATATTTCAGTAAAAAACAAATAAAATTATAATTTCACGCCCATCAAACTCAGAACCTGAAGAATGTTAGAGGCAAACGCGTCAACCACTACATAGTTGGGCGGACTTACCTCCACTCGATTTCTTTGGATTAAATTTTTTACCTGATAGCAGCCATCGAATCAAAAACACTTGTTTTGGGTTCTGATTCTTTCATTTCCCAATCAAAACTATATTCATTATTCGCCTGATCACAGAAAATATATTAAATTAAGTATACACATATTTAATATTCCTTCTACAATATGTAATCCGTACAGTATACAAGATTGATATTAAACTATAAATTATACAAGATTGATTGATATTGGCGGCCTCCGTGGTGTAGTGGTCAAGATGCTTGACTCACGCACGGAAGGTTCCGGGTTCGATTCCCGGTGAGAACACAAAAATTAAAATGTGATTTTTCTCAAGCCTGGTTGTTCTGTAATGTAATTCACCACTGTAATTAGGCCTCCTGGCCTGTTGTGGTGCAAAAAAAAAAAAAAAAATAAACAGATCATTTTATAATTGGCGATTTCTTTTACAGTTTTTATTCGACAGAAATTACTTGAGACAGTTAATTTATTCGTAGAACAATTTTTAAGGTTCCAATTATAGTTATTAATTTTTTTATTACAATTTTTTTATCTCACAAATAAAATTCTTTATCAATGCAATGCCTTATTCATCGTTAAGTGTTATTACGAAAATCAGGATATTTTGAACTCTCAAATATTTCCAGTGACACATAGATTTATACAAAACAAAATACATATATCTGAGCCAGTAATCCTTTTTAACTAAATATCCACGGCATAGTTACAAGAATCACAAGAAAGAGATAAAATGAAATAAATGAAAATAAAACACAAGATTCGAGAAATAAACTCAGACGCGTAACAAAATAAAAGCAAAATATATAGATTAATAATATTTACAAAGTTAGTTATAGGTAACCTTATTATTAGTCCGGCATGTCAAAATTCTGAAAAAACCTAGCTTGACTCCGATGCCGTCACATCTAAGAATATTTACACTTTTCGCTGTCCTAGTAAATAAATGAGTTTGAACTATTTATTTATTGTTATAAGAAAGCAAAAGCAAATAATTGGCGTTTGCTAAATCATCAATATTTATGGATTAGATTTCGCACATTTTAAAAATAAGCAAGCGTTACAAATTTCATCACTCAGTCAATGTCTTTTGGTTTGGTGGTTCAGCCGAAACCAAAAAATTTAAAATATGATTAAAGGCACTTCAAAACCCCAAAACTTAGGTATTTTTATTGTTAAACCTTACAAATTTATTACAATAAGTATAAAATTACATACACGAAGAAATAAAAAGCATAAATTTGACGAGAATTTTTTTTTTTTAAAGAAATATTTGCTTTCTTATGATTTACCCAAATATTTAATTTTGAGGGCCATTTTCAACGAGTTGTAAATAACTCACTATTAGAAAATGGAATCAAGTTGGAGTAGAGTGGGATTCGAACCACAGACCTTTGGTATGTGAGTCCGAGACACTAGCCACAGGCCACAATCTAAATAATTTGTTTATTTAAGCGCTTTTTAGTTCGCTGTTATATTATACATATAACTATGTAATAATTCTGCAATGTACGCTATAGGAACATTAATTTATTAACTATAAAACCATCATCATCATTCCCTTTTTGCACCTAATGGTGCATAGGGCACTGCATTGGTACATCAATCGTAGCCTATCTTGATGATTTTTTTGTTACATGAAGATAAGATGATTAGTCTTATTATTCAAGTACCAGTCAATGTCGGCCTCGTGGTGTAATAGTCACCACGTTTACCTACCAAGCAATAGGTCTCGGGTTCGATTCTCGGCATAGTTTTTTTTTTTTAATATTTTTTTTTGTTTTTTTTACAATATGCATATGAGGTAAAACAGAGTAAACGAAAAATAAAGAATAATCAAATAGCAATGATATACATATTAACAGTAAGAATAGTAGACAAAAAATCTCACAATGGCACGGCCTGTTCGTGGGTATACAATAAACGTTTATGAATTTTTCGCTTCTATAATAAAAATACGGGTATAATATATATGTATAATATAAGAAAGAGAAGTGAAAATATTCTGTAAAAGATGAGAAGTAACTTTTTTATTTTATAGTAATTAAAAAGGGAAATAAAAATATAATACTTCCCTAAAAAAATAGAATACTTTTCAATAATCTAATACTAAAAAAAATAATAAAAATCGGTGGTGAGGAGAATCGAAAACGCCTGCTCAACGCGTGACACATCTCTTCCGCACGTTTCGGCTGAGCCGAAGTTTCTGACAGTTTTTGGTTGAAACCGAAATCACCGCCGAAATTTGTCTCACGGTCCGAAACCGAAACGTCGGTCAGTCACTACCTTAAAACCTTTTCCAAAAAAATTCGATCTGATTCAGATTTTCTATCTTCATGTATTAAGAAACCACCATTTAAAACTCGCCAATAACATTTCGAGAGCTCTGTATATTCCTTGACTTACATATTTTATTCTCTGAAAGGATATTTATCTTTGTAAAATATATTAATAACACACGAAATTGAAATCGTCGCTTTTTCTCAAATAAACACGTAAATAGTAAATATTTTTGTGATATCTCTGATAATCACCCTTTTGAAAATAACTACGCCATAATATGTAACGTTCAATCTGATCACTTATTACACGTTTTTATTGAATAAATAGACCTTAGTTAATGATTATCTTGGTACAGGTGTACTCCAATACGAGTATCTTAACTTTACAAGGACAAGGTGACTAAATACAATGTCTTCGACATTTAAATTAACATTTTTAACAAACTACCAATCTGTATTATTTATTCTAGAGGAAGTGGAATTTTATAAACAATTTTGAATTTGAATGAAAATTTATCAAATCAGTATGCCAACAATAATAATAGGAATCTGACAAGCTTTACAAAATCTCTTTTTAATCGAAAGTATTTTTGAATAAATATGAATGAATAAATATGGATTTTTTTGTCTTTAAGGCACCTCTGTTCTAAATGATTAGCCATCTTTTTTTATGAGAACCTCGATTGATAAAAAAATTTCGTTTGATGTTTGATTAGAAGACCTGTTTGATCCTTTCTTTGTGCTCTGCACCATTGGTTTGGGCCAATTTTACTAGTATAAATGTATTTTTTTATTTTTTATACATTAAACGCCCATAGGGCTTTTATAATACAAATTTGCTTAAATATAATACATTGAGTTTATAAACAATAATGGGTAGCAGTTATACAAAGGTTTAAAAAGATACAATAGAAGCTATTGAAAAGTACGCAATTTACTTTTAACTTAATTTAATTTAATTTAAGTGTAACTTAATATCTAAAATAATAAAGCCGAAAATAAAGAAATGAAAACTGCGCGCACATATGCATATATACAAATATAGAAAGGTTATGTCAAAACATTTACGTAAGTTTTTTTACTGTATATTTTTATTGAATTTCGTTTATTTAATTAATTTGTAAAAGCCCGTTCGTCAGTGTAATTTATTCTAATTTTTTTAATACTATTTCAATAGTTATTTAATTAAATTTATAATGTCAAGTAAATATACATTCGTCCAGGGTTCGGGTCTTTTTTCACATACACAACTGCATTTATCATCTGCCTACAAACATAATATATTTCTAATAATGAAACTTTACTCCAAAAGACGAATAAGGGAGAAAAAAAACTATGATTTCCATTTTTTTTAGAGAAAATTGTACTTTTCTCATACGTACATGTACACCTGTATATAGGTTTAATGTGTTGTAAATCAGGAGACTTTCCGGAGAGTCTAAACGAGTGCAACCACTTCAAATTAACTGGCAAATTTAGTTTCAGTTGAGCTCCAGAAATCTTGCCTAAAACCACCAGATTTTTGATTTCAGTAAATAGTCGAAAGGGAAAACCATTCTGTACCTCCTACGGTAAAGTTCCTTCAGTAGATTATTCGATTCCTAGAAAGTTTAAAGTGCGGTGAATACACTATTTTTAACACGTGTTTATTATGTATTATTATTGTATTATATTAATTATTTATCTGTTTGTCCGAACTCGGCATATGACTTACTCTCGTGGAGTGTGATATATAAGCATTTAACGAGCGAATGTTTGATTTAAAATCTAAATGAGGTAATGTCATCATTTATTAAAGCGTTCTGGGAGATGGAACAATGAGAGTGTTGGGAGAACAATGAAATGGTGATTATTTTCTTGACAAAACACTTACATACACACTCGCACTTCCGCTAGGATTTGAGCAGCAAATTCACAGAAGGAAACAATGAACAGGATATCACTCACTTTGTGGACTTGTTGATTTTGATTCACCGCTAAATTCGCCATAATCAGAAATACTTTATTGACACATAATTCAATTTCATTCGAAGTTTTATGTAATTTGTAGATACCTTGCAAAATCAAACTGTTTTTGTTATAAATCGTAGGCTGCAAGTTTTGTTTATTTTAATTAAAACTGGATATCGTGTTAACAATACATCAAACCACACTTTATCAATCACATCTAACGATACATAAAGAATTGCATTGGTTTACGAATTACACAAATCATATCGTAAAAAATATAAAAAAATCACTGAAAAATCTACACATCCTGACTATTCTCAAATAAAGGTCTCATTCCATCACGTAGAATTTGAAATAATAAAATTCTCGGTCATCATAAAACTAATTTTGGTGTCCAGGCACTTCTACCCAGAATGATCGGATTGGTTAGCGAAAATCAGGATGCAGAAATAGAGGAAGACCGAGAAAGACATGGCATGACCAAATCCAACAAATACTTAAAGATGGACATGTCAAAAGTCGGAATAATCGGCGCGCGTGCATGAGAAGATGTATGAATGTAGAGGAAGCGAGATCTGTATGCAAAGATAGAGTGTTGTGGCGTTCTATCCTCTCTGCCTACCCTTACGGGGAAACGTCGTGATGGTTTGTTAGTTTTGTTTTGTTTGTTTGTTTTGAAATACATATATATTTTAAAGAAATTATACAATAACAAAATACATTAATCAATCAAATTATAACTATTCCAACCCAATCTCCCGAAGATGATTTGCTCTTTTTGATAAAAATATGTTGGTCACTTTATTTTTTAAGTTAGGCAAAGATAAACTAAATATATCAAAATATGATGCATTTTTATTCCCGGTATTCTGTAATCTAACAAAAGGTGAGTTATATTGAGCTACCGTTCGAGAATTTTGACAATAAAATATTGTAGATGTTCTGCTTACTATTACTTGATTATTTAATTACTTGACTTAAGCTCATTAGCAAAAGAAAAATGTATTTTAATTTTATATTCATTTATAAAAAAAACGACACAACAAAACTAATAAGTCAAAATTTCAAAGCATCTATACCGTACCTGCGCAAATATGGCGAACAGCTTTCGCAGCTTTATTTCCTCGATCGAACGCGAACAGAAAGAGGTGTCGAAAATACTCGCTTTCGTCTGCTTGACATTCAATTTCAAAGGCTTGCAATCAAATATATTATATTTTTTTTACTTATCAAAAAAAAGCATACAAAAATTAAAATATCAATTATCAAGTCCTACTGAACTGCATAAAATGCAGTTCGTCGGCAGGTGCTTATAGTTAAGTTCTCATATATATATATATATAATCTTATCTCTTCAATTCTATAAAATATAAAAACTTTTATTACTATAGAAAGAAAAGGAAAATATAAAT
This sequence comes from Micrasema longulum, assembly GCF_059751315.1. Classification (NCBI taxonomy): domain Eukaryota; kingdom Metazoa; phylum Arthropoda; class Insecta; order Trichoptera; family Brachycentridae; genus Micrasema; species Micrasema longulum. The sequence goes on from NW_028278001.1 coordinate 201,729, forward strand.
TCCCATGTACATAAAAATATAAAAAAATTCAATACAAAAAACCATGTTCTGAAAGCCAGATTTTTAGCAGACGTCTTTCTCTTGAGCCAGATATGTTTTTTGATTTTTTATATTTAAAGGGAGCATATTATACATTTTTGGTATATTGTACTATAGTATTCCTTTCCTGTATTTATTGTTGAATTTGGGGAGAGCTAGTCCATCTACACTAGTGAACCGAGTATTATATACATGCTCCAATTTATTTGTATGTTCAGATAGAGACGCATGCTGAGAAACCAGCTTGGACCATAATAAAACTCTAACGGATAAAATACGTATAGATTTATACAATAAGGATATTGGAATATCGTGTCGCTAACAATAATTTTTTTTTTAATAAATAATTTTATGTAACGTAAAAAAAACATAGTTTCCTGTAAAGACAGCTTATGATAACATTGTCAATATAATTATTTTGTTGAGTTACTTGAGAATATTTGAATTTCTTAACTCTCTACTTACTTTGTTGTAAGTATTTTATTTTATGTGAGTTATAAAATTGATATGTTAATAGTGTGTTAATTACGCTTTAATTTATGAGTAAGTATCACAATATTATAATCAAACGTGTATGTTTGTAAACAAAATATTTTTATGCTCAAATAATGTGATAATAAAATAGTTAAACATGATTTATTATAATTAATTATAAAGTAAATTGTATTTAATAATAATTGTATGAGAATACAAACACAACATGTTATTATTATGAGAGTATTTTTAAACGTATCGTTTCACTATCTCGTGGTCAAATGGTCTGCGCATTGCCTACAATACGGGTTCAATTTCCGTTAATGAACATGGTTGATATCAAGTGTGTTTTTGAAACGATGTTTTCAAAATATACTATAAGGTGTTAATATGCGTTGCCTAGTATGTAAAATAATTCAGTCAGATGATTCTCTTCACAACAATAAAGGTTTCAGCTCTTTAACTTCACTTAAATCAACAAATGAAAGAATTGAAGAAATACGGATGTTCAAACACAGGCAAAATGGTGAATGTTATACAGTGTGTAAAGTGGCCACTTAAACCAGCCAATGACAGGTCATAAGCCCTGTAAATGCCTAGACTGCCATTTTCCCTTATTTAAGGTATTCTACATCCGTGTTGTAATTTGTTAATCTTAATGACTCCCGAGGGGGTGAAATCCAGTCATTTGTCTGCAAACATTTGTACAAACTCAAATATTGTAGTGTTAATATAAGTTGCGTTCGCTTTTTTCGAAATGAACAGGCATAACAACAACAAAAACTAGTCAATAATGCACTCTGCTTCATTATTTTACAACAAATTGGACAATGATTCATAGCATCTTCACCGTACACTGCGTAAATATCGCGAGCAACTTTTGCAGCTTTTATCCCTCGATTGAACGCGAACAGAAGGTGTACAAAAAGCTCACACTCAAAAACTTGATATTCCATTTTAAGGGTTTGTAATCAAATAAAATAATACATGATATGTAACGTAAAAGTAATCACAGTATCTTGTAGAGCATACAATTTTATTTCGAATGACGTATAACCTTTGCCATTTGTTTTACTTTTGGAGATAATTTTTTTATTTGGAAAAAAGAGGATACAACTTATGTTAATAACTGATATTTCAGAGTCTTTGGACTGGCAAAAGACTGAAGTGTAAGGCTGAAAATATTACCTTCATGTAATTCAGCAATTATTATTAAGAAAATTATGTTACGCACTAGGTGAATATTGAATTTTGTTGTACTTTCATCTTTTTTTCCAAAAATTGCATTATTTGCACAGTCGGCACCAGGACATTGTGCCCTGCTTATTTTGCCTCCAGCGACAAACATTTATTTAACTAGGTTGATTTACACCGTTCACCCTGTCTTTCGTTCACCGTTCATCCCCAGTTAGCATATTTTCCAGATACACAAATAACCTTATTCAGAATATCTCCATTCACAAACATTCGCGTATAAGTCAATATTAAATTGTAACCATAGCAGATTAACCACACGTTGAACAGACAACATTATCAATGCCATTTTTACCATAATATGGAAATACTTTCACCTGACAGGTAGCCAGTAATAATGTTTTTACCGGTGCAGTGAACATAACACTACTATGTACTAGAATAAATTAAATAAATTAATAAACAAAATTCTTAAATGAATTTAAGGTGATCAGTTTTACGCTTCAGGTACCAGTCCAGGGACAATGCAATATTCTAGTCTAAAAACATATTTTTAAATAATTGTTTTGCGTCAACCATGGCGGGAATCGAACCTGAGATCTCTTGCATGGTAGACGAACGCGCTAACCACTACGAAGCCGACAGTGCTACGGAAAATTGGCTATGATAAATGTTATCTTACGCGTAGTAAACATGAAAGCATTTAATTGTACGGCGGAATTTCTCGAATTTTTAATATATAAATCATAAAAATGGTTTTGGGTAGCCTCTTGGTCTATTGCAGTGCAAAGAATAGTGAAAAATGAATACGGATACTAATAACACTGCAATGCAAATCCCAGTATACACCTTCACCACAGTAGTTGTTCAAAATATTAAATCCAACTTGCGGATAGGACGCATACTATTAGAAACTTAACACCAACGCGCAGTGATTAAAATCAGTTGTGCATGTTTTTTATCAGTGTATGTTTGTGTTTACTTCTAAAAGAGCATGTCATATCAGCACGTTGGTTTTATGTTTTTTATGCATCTTATAAAGTGAAAGTGTGTATTCTCCAAGGACAAACGTACCTAAACTCTTGAAAGTCTGTGGTAAATAATTCCTTTCCGCTCAGTGATGTACGAGTATAATGGTGTTTTTTTGTTTTCTTTTTATTCCCTTTCCGCACCTAATGGTGCCAAGGGGACGGCATTGGTACACCAATCGCAGCGTATATTTTGATATTTTTTTTTACATGGGAATAAGATGATCAGTCTTACGCTTGTTTTTCTACAACAGGACGAAATTATATGATATTTTTTAGATATTATGGAAAATAGATTATAGAATAGAAGCGTATTTACATTTATTAATTTATGTACGGTTCCGTGAACCTTTTACATAATAACAATAAACCAGTTTTAAAAAAATACAACAAAAAATAGCATAATATTAAAAAGATCAAAAACATCGAATAAAGTATACAATAGTATACAATATTTTTTGAATAAAGTAATATTACATCTGTAACGAATATAAATATTGACTTACATAAAAAAAAGGTAAAAGAAAGGGAAAAAAAAAATACAGATTTTTTTTAAAGAGAGGTAGAGAAAAAAAAATGCTTTAAAAGTTAAAAAGTTTACATCATGGTTTATATAATACTATTATAATATTAATACTGAACACTTATAATTTTAAAAAGAATTAAAAACAAAAGATTAAAAAGTTAAAAGAAAAGTAAAAAACTAATCATTTTTTGAATTTTCCATTATTGATTCTTTTTCAAATCACAGGACCTGATCATCAGCGGCGTTTATACAATAAAATAATTTTAATCACTGTATTGATTTGCTAGTCGCTGCAAGCGAATAATTGGTGAATTCAACGAATAATTAGAACCATGATGATGACTAAAACAAAAAATTTAGTCTTGTTGGCCCATGTGGAATACAAAACTTTATTGAAGTTATCGGTTCTGGGCAATCTATCTTGTTATTTAGTAATTTATAAATAAATATGACGTCATTAACTGCCCTCCTGCTTGACAGTAACGGTAAATTTAAATTAGAAATCAGGAATTTATAATTTATTTCTGACACAGGCAGACCTAATTTAAATTAAATATATTTTTAAAAACTTTCTTTGTACTCGTTCAAGATCTTATGAGTAGCATTAATTTATATAAATTTAAGAGTTGAGGCGAACAAGTAGAAAAACCATAGGGCCACAAATATCGATTTTAGTTCAGAGTAGAGCCTGAGACAAGAATCATGGACAAAATTAAGAATGAGGTGCAGTGGTTATTTTGACATGTGTAGCAAATTTACAGCAAATGGAAGCAGAAGAAGAGAACCAACTTAAAAGATCGATCGGAGTGTAAAGGAGAGGCGTAGCAATTATCTTCTCCATCGATTCCTTCTGGGAAACGGCGCGGCGCGGCGAGATGGTGTGCTGACAAAAACATTCGTTTTTCATATTCACCGTCATTAGCATTCTGTGTCGAAATATGACGTCATCAATCATATGATCGAGATTACTTATCAAAGACGTCAGTTAACGGAGGATTTTACAAATCCATCTCTAGTAGACCAGAATGAGCAAAGATACATTAGCAAATGTAGAATTACTTTGTATCGCCTCAATATGAGTTCGGTTTGTTTCCACGATATGTCAATAGGAAGCTCCGGTCCACAAATTTAAACAGCTGTACTTGCTGAACGTATTAATTCTGTCATCTCGTCGTAGTTCTGACGCCTAATTGGTTACACGATTCTCGTCAGATTTACATAACATAACTCGGTCGACAAGCAAACACTCCAAGAGAGGAGTACCCAACCGACCGGGCTGATCACCCTAGCTCGGATACATTCATGGGATCATCCCTCGGAGGAAATGCATCGAGTCGATAATCTCCCGATTTCTGGCATTTGATTACCGACTGTTAATAGCGAACTAACAAGGATAAGTGATATTGAATTATAAACGTCTTGGATCTAAACGACGTGATTGGTAGACCGCGTTTTTACAAGGAATAAAAACCACCAAGCTAAACGAAGTTTTTAATGATTTTAACATATTATTATTTTTTATTTATTAAAAACATATATTTACATAAACGTTTCCCAATACGTGAAATAAAAAACAATTCTTATATACATAATAGGGAGTGACGTTTTACATTTGTTTGTTGATTTTATTTTTTATTTTTAGTATTTTTAGGATAACATACAAATTACAAAAAAAACGGTGGTTTTAATCAGTGCTAGACAAAAACAGTTGTAAATGTAACTTTTCACTTATTTCTTAAATATGTTGTATTCCTGACTGCACTTTTTATTTTCTTTGTTCATATCATTAAAGAAAAATATTCCTCTGTAAGTATAATGATGTTGTGCTGTAGTTGTTTTTGATTTGGGTATTAAGATATTACCATCCATTCTAGGTCGCGTACTTACGTTTTGTGACGTAGAAACAATACTTTTTATTTTGTCTTTATGTATTCAAAACGTTATTTTTTTTTAACAAATCATATTGATTATTAAAACTGCGATTATTTTATTTATCTTTAGTAATAATAAATACCTTCCTGCAGTATCGTTGTTCTCACGACTTTTATTTATTTAAATTTCACAATTGTCATCGTTCCCTTTTCCGTTTCCAGCGGTGCATAGGTCACTGCATCGGTAAATCAAATGCTGCGTATTTTAATTATTTGGTATATGAGTGAAGGCTTATCGGTCTTATGCTTCGGGTGCCAGTTAATGAACAATAAAATACTGCAGTTGAAAGAACCATTATAATTAATATTTCACGTCCACCCTGCCAGGAATCAAACCCGAAATCTCAATAATGGTCGGCGAACGGATCAACCATTGCACAATGAGGCGAACTCATCTTCACTCGATTACCTTATTCAGATTTATTCTGAGAGCAGTCATCTAGTCGAAAATACTCTTTTTGTATTTCACACACAGATCTGTATTATTCATTCGCCTGGACACGGAGTAACAAAATTGATACAGTAAAATATATATTTAAATATTGGTTATTAACAATACTCAAAACTTAAAAGGAATCTGTAAGCGTCCCCAAAACCTCAACTTAAATCCAATAATAAGTACATAATTATTATGAACATATTTTTTTTTCAATAAAAACCTTTATAAGCATAAAAAAACAAAACTTACAGGAAAAAAGTGGAACGCTTAAGGTTGAACTTGCCAAAAAAGAGTCTGGCTCTTGTGTTTGGCAAGTTTACAAAATATTAAACAATTCTAAAAATTAAGAAAATTTAACACTAATAACAAATAATAAAAACACAAAATGTATAAATTGATATACACAGGCACATATTATACATACATCTTTATTTTCAAAACACGGTTGATGTTAATTATGTCAGGAAGCTTTTCTTTCATTTATCCTTAAACTTTACGTAATTTATTTTTTGACGTAGATTTTGTGGTAAATTATTGAAAAGCTTCCGTCCTATATAAGTAAAATGATGTTGGGCCATGGTAGTTTTAATTATCTGTAGTGCGTGAAATTAGTTACAAATATTTCAACTAAATAAACTGTATTGACCCCTTTTTTCGACTTTTCAAATTGATGTAATAAATTTATCCATACTCTCGAAAATTGGTGAATGGCGTTAACTCGTCACAAGCGTTTTCCGAACACAGCTGAATCCACACCTCGATCTGTTTATAATTACCTACCTGTCTAATGAAGGGGTCCGCGGGAGTCGTTCGTCAAATTCTGGTCGTGATTAATGAACATCGCTGTACTGTCGTGTCTCTATTATCCCCAAACATGACCTTCATTGTCTCTGGTCGTGCTTGTCAAACATCAGAGCCGTGCGCCATGTTGCAATCATTTCTCTCGCAACGTCATTATTACTTCTGTATTGTCATTCAACTTTCAATAAGTGGCGGCCAATTTCATTGTTTGTTATTTTATTCCAATGTAAACACAACTAAACCGAATATCTCTCGTACTCTTGTGGCGTATGTGAGAGTATCAACGCGACACAAATGTTAACATGAAGTACGTTTTATGCAGGGGCGAATCGTCCAAATAATCGATTATGCACAGCTTACCATTATATTTAACTTTCTATAATAATGTTTTATAGTAATTATGTTTATGGGAAAATAAATTTAAAAAATATTATTTATAATAAATAACCATCACTGTTTATATCTTCTTACGAAAAAAAATATTAAGTGCGCCCAGCCCTTTCTCAGTCAACGACGAAACTAGCCAATTACCTCAGCTTATTTTAACATACAAAAAAGTACACAATATTTTACGTCTTTAACAGTATTTTACATCTTTAACACTTTTTCAGTACTTAAACAAGCTTGCGATTACAAATATTATTTGAAGATTCCCTATTCCGAAACTAGTATTTCGAACATTATTTCTGAAGAACTTTTTTTCTTTGATAGGATACCGTTGACATATTATGTATCACATATAACATGTGGCGTTCGAAGTGGCCGTTTTTGGCATTATTTATTTTAGGCGGCCTCCGTGGTGTAGTGGTCAAGACGCTTGACTCACGCACGGAAGGTTCCGGGTTCGATTCCCGGTGAGAACACAAAAAAAATGAAATATGATTTTTCTTAAGCCTGGGTGTTCTGTGATGTAATTCACCACTGTAATTGGGCCTCCTGGCCTGTTGTGGTGCAAAAATAAATAAAAAAATAAATTAAATTAAATTAAATTAAAGGAATCGGCCAGTGCTCAGTGTTGAGATTTCAATCATAATGGAAATGTCTGCTGGATGTCACTGTGCTATTTTTAATTAACTTTTGTACGAGTGTTGCATCAAAATAGTGTAGAATAAAGCTACGTATATCGCGAAGTCAATAATTGTTGAATGAGTTGATTTCCACAAAACCACAGAAAAAATAGCCATACATAATTATATAACTTACATATTATATACGTATATGTAGGTACAAAGGAATGAACATTTTTGTAGATTACCTATAAAATGAATCAGTGCTCGCTACTGTTTATATGTAATATGTACGAGTATGTAACCTCTTCAAATTTGTAAACATTTTAATATGTAAAAAATGTTGTCAGCTGGATGCAAAACTATTTTAACTGCATTTTATTACTAATATAATGAAGGAGAGTACAATATCAACTAATTTGTTCCATTTTTTTGGATCCTCTTTTCTTAAATTTATTTATTTATTCTTAAAAGATACGTATTATTTTTTAAAAACATATCCCTTACAAGAGCCCTTTGTTGAGTGGGATACAACGCAATAGAATTTGGAAGCATGTTACAGAATACCAAAAATAAAAATTAGTCCGAAAACAAAAATTTTAATAAACATCTGGATAAAACGCTTAATAGCTCTTGTTTTCTTCATTTGGAAAAAATCGACACAACTTATGTAAATACTTACACTTAATAATAAATAATAAATAAAATAATAAGTAAATAACTTAATTTAAGTGAATTCAAAATATGTTTTGCATAAAGTGCTTTTACACAGCATAAATACTATAGTGCCGTCCATTCAGATCATTAAAAACCTCTGCTTTATGTGTGCGTAAGAGTAAGTTTTCAAATAAATCATTCTAGTGTGCCTACTAACACTGACGAAATTTGTACGTACTTGGTTCAACGACCGGCACTCATCATAATTTGGCCCGCCAGGGGCGAGTGGTCTAAATAAGCGATTATGCACAGCTTACCATTACATTTGCCATTCGAAAATAATATTTTATTACAACTAAAATTAATAAAATATTTTTTTTATAAATCACCACCACCGTTTTATGTCTTACTACAAAAAAATATTTACAAAGCTCGGCCAGCGCACAGCCCGTTTTCAGTGACGATGAAACTAGCTGATTACCTCAGCTTACTCATGCATAAAAAAGTACACCCCATTTTTCATGTTTTTCAATACTATTACTTTTTAAAAATAATATTAAAATTATGTTTTACAAATTTTCCAATGTTAATTATGATGCGTTAGTATAGTATTATTTTTTAAGACCACAATAGGCCAGGAGGCCAAATTACAGTGGTGTATTACAGAACAGAACACCCAGGCTTGAGAAAAATCACATTCAATTTTTGTGTTCTCACCGGGAATCGAATCCAGAACCTTCTGTGTGTGAATCAAGCGTCTTCACCGCTACATCACGGAGGCTGCCGTCTTAAACATCTCTTACCCAGTCGCAGTATTTTAGTACTTGTACAAGCTTGCGGTTTACAAATATTATTTCAAGATTCTCTACTTGGAAACTAGTATATCAAACAATTTTCCGACCATTTTTCTTTGATAGGATACCGTTGATAAAATATTATGTATTACATAGGAGATGTGACGTTCAAAGTGGCCGTTTTTGGCATTATTCATTTCATAAGGAATCGGTTAGTGCTCACTGTTGCACTCTCAAGCATCTCTTTCGGCTGCCAGATCTCGTCTTCTTCTTTTCTTCTGCAGCCTTATTCTCTCCACTGCTGGATAAAGGCCTCTTCCTAACGTCTCCATTCCTTCCTATCACCCGCTTTCATCATCCACGTTTTACCGGCAATAGAGGCAATGTCGTCGACCCATCTTTTCTGTGGCCTTCCAACACTTCTTTTGTTTGCCCATGGTCTCCACTTTATTATTCTGGGTGTCCACCTGCTATCATTTTGCCTCGCCAAGTGTCCTGCCCACTGCCATTTCAATTTTGCTGCACGATCCATGATATCCACGACTCCGGTTTGGCGCCTTATTTCTTCATTTCTTAGTTTGTCTCTTAGACATACACCGAGCATCTGTCTTTCCATGGATCGTTGCGTGCATTTTAATTTCTGGCTACTTGTTTGTGTTATAGACATGGTTTCACGTGGAAACTTAAAGGAAAGGCCTATGTACACCATTTGACAAGAGACGTCAGATGATGATGATTTTATGAAATTAGGCTAAATATTACATTTTTTCATAAAAATTTTGAAAAATCTTATCTCCAGCATCGTTATTCATTAGATCTATTTTATTACAATATTTTTTTTCTAACTTTGTTGCGACAGAGAGGGAAAAATTTTTTGAGAAGGGGATATGAAAGTCTAGACATTTACATGGCTCGTGACCTGTCATTGGCTGGTTTAAGTGGCCAATTTACACAATGTGAAACGTTCACCATTCTGCCTATGTTTAAACATCCACGTTTTCTCTACTCTTCCATCTGTTGAATTTTGTGAAGTAAAAGAGCTGAAACCTTTATCACGTGGGTGAGATTCATCTGGCTAAACCAATTCACCTACTTTATATATATATATATATATATATATATTTTTTATTTGTTTATTTTTCCATACATATATTAACATAGAATTTTAAATACAAAAAATACATCTTAAAATTACGCTGTAACATAATTTTGAAAAAATGCCCACTAAGACTTCAGCGTCTGATTTAAAAGTTGAGAAAAGAAAGAAAAAAAAAACAAACAAGATTAACAAATGCTGAAAGAACAAAAGACAGGATTTATTTTCAGTATTTCATTATAATTTTTTTTATTTTAAGAAGGTGTTTATCTGTTCCTTCCGTGCTAATCCAAGACCTCAAACCTACTTTAAACGGTATCAGTGATTTTCTGTTTTGTAAATCTTTAGGTAAAAGATTTTGCACCAACATGTAAGGTGTGCCGTGCCTCTGTGCGAACGAAAATAATTCTTAATCTAAATCCCTAGGGAGGAAGTCATTCTGCAAATATTTGGACAAAATCAAAACATTGTAGAATATTTTTTTAATATTATAAAATCACTTTTTATAATTCAGCTATTGAAAGAAAATTATTTTGGATGTAAATTTCTAAAGAAACAAATTGTATTTTTTTTCTAAAGTTGGGTGTTTGGATAGTATTTTTAGAAAGTTAGATACCATGACTACAATGGGTAGGCTTAATAATAGATAGCGAATTCGTAAATAGAAAAATGCATCGCCTAAAGCTACAGATAATGGAATTTTATTATTAATGGCCAGAACGCTGGTACTCAAACTGTGCAATGATTGTTATGTTATATTATTGTGATTTCCTCATATGTCGTCTCGTAGTGTAATGGTCAGCGCGTTTGCCTACCACGCAAAAGGTCTCAGGTTCGATTCCTGACATGGTTGACATGAAATAATTATTTATTATCATATAATTTATGCTCCTAACTTTTTTTACAGATTAGATTGAATTTTTTTATTATTTACAACACGAGCAGCGCAAAGATCTACATTTCGTTAAAAACCGCATGTAAATTGGTTTAGCCGTTTAGGATTTCAGTGACATCACACGAACAGAAGAATTATATATATGTATATATATATATATATCTATATAAAGAAGGTATAAATGGACTTTTTGATTAATGACGATAATAAATAAATACCTGTTTTTTAATAACAGGTACTTATTCAAAGAATTTTATAAATCTCTGTTTCATGTTCTTATATTTTGATGTCTGCCTAAAAAGTAACAGACAACTCATTTTTGTGTCACTTAGTTTGAGGAGTTTGTATCCTGACAAAGGGTTTAGATATTTGCAACCTGATAACAGTAATTAACACAATTGTTGACACTTCCACAGTTGGTAGTCAGTACCCAACACCCATAAAAGTGAATAGATTTCCTACTGATTACAAACTTGCTACTGTGCAATGTACAAGTATTTCTAGGTAAAAAATGCAGTTAGCTTGTTACCTGCTTTTTCCGTCAATGTCTGCTGTACACATCAGCATTATCTACTTGTTATCACCTTATCCGCACTTAATAGACCATAGAATACTGCATTATTTTATTTTATTTATTAAAATATACATGCATTTTTATTTTTAAACATTGTATTTTTTTTTAATTCGGTATGAAGTATAAGTATCATGTATAACTTTTCACTTCTCTTACTATTCCTATGCAAAAAAATATGTCCATCAGTCGCTCCTTTGAGACGTGAAGAAAACACAAACAAACCAACAAACAAACAAACAAACAAACAAACAAACAAACAAACAAACACACATTCACATTTAAAATATTAGTATAGATACTTAGGTTATATTATGTAAAAGCCTTATAGGCGTAAATGAATAAATCATAGGTATATTACAACTGATCATATACCTCATCATGATACATTAAGGTAATGTGATAAGTCTTTCGCTTCAGGTGCAAGTCCAGCAACAATGAAATACTGCAATGTTAAACCAATATTTATTTTCTTTACCAGTCTTCGTGCCCGAAAAATCGAGCGAGAATAGTTTCAGGAGTTATTTGCCAATAGGGAGACTTCTTCATAACTTCTACGAGAAGGGCATTATGTTGGATTCTCGTTGACAGCTAGTTATCGAACAAAACGACGCATGTTGGACATCAATCGGATGATTGTAACACTTTTACAAAGCATTAAAATAAAGCGAAAAATTGCCTTTTCCCCAACCAATATATACGGCCTTAGCCAATTACAACAGTTACATGAAGAAACATATGAAACTGAACGAAAATAACATAAATGTATGTAGCAAAGACAAACAAGGTGAATACAATAATGGTGTACAATACATTCATAATCACATATGAGACTTCGCGCTAAACCATGCCAATCCATCTTCATCCCACACTGTTAGTGGCGAAGAGATCTACGAAAGGCCGGAAGATCTATTCCAAAGAATTCAAATTCCTGTGACGAATTGACCTATCTACACATTCTGGACATTGGGGCATAAAAACGAACGTTGCTCTTAGAAGATTTAATAAATAGAAGATTTTGACTTCTGGTGACATGGTTGGGAACATGAAAATAATTTTTTTGCAACAGAGATGGGAACTCGCTTATGGCATATAAGGTTCATCTCAGTTCTACGTTTTTCCAATGAAGACAGATTAAGAGATTGCCCTATTTCAAAATAGGTATAATTAAATTAAATAATACCCCTTGGCAATCTGAGCAACCATGCTACTTTTTTAGAAAACGGCGTTGTACAGACTCGATATGGTCAATAGGTTCTATAGTATGGTGACCGAACTGGAGAAGCGTATTTTAGATGGGGTCGAAGTAGTGAGCAATAAAGAGTTTTTATGGTTTAAATTTGTTTGAAGTCCGTCGTCATTCATTTGATAAATCCGAGAAAAGATTTGTTTATAATATTATCAATGTGTTCACGATAGGAGAGTTTACTTCCTAAAATAATGCCAAGAACCTTTATGGACGAAACCATCGAATGGGAAATATTTTTTAGTTTGTAGTTGAATTGTATAAGTTGTTTTCGACGCGAGAAAGATATTATTTTACATTTGTCAATGTTAAGTTAAAGACAATTGATGTCGCACCATTTATTAAAACAATTAATTAAGAAAAAAAGACAATCATTGGGAGATTCAATAAGTTTAAGTATCTTGTCATCAGCAAAAGGCCAAAAAGAGACCCTTACAGAGAAGGTAAATGATCTAACCACATGACAATGGGGCTAATTATATTTTTAGGTTAAAAAATTAAAGTTTTCAATTAAAATTTATTTATTCTATACATTTACATACATTGCAAAATATGTATAATATTTCGAGGCATAGATAACACTCAATAAATCAACAATGAAATTTGAATGTGAAAAATGGTTAAATAAATGAACCAAGTAATTAGAGTAAAAGGAAGTTATCACCTCTAAACATTCTCTCAGTTACATAAAAACATCAATATCCAAAAAAATACGGTTGAGAAAAGATACTGCTCTTTGGTATTTATTTATTATCTGTATACATAACATATACAGGTATAAAATTAAAATTAAATAGTTTTATGGTATAACAAGTTAAGTTGGGAGGGTCCGATGTCTTGCAGGGTACCTGGGTACCGCTGGCACAGAGCGGGTTTAAACTGTGTAACTCGGTTATAAGCTTAGACTATACCCTGTCTGCGTAATCTATAAGTGTGAAAGCACTACAATTAATGATATGAATCATACACGTATAAAACATGTGAGTCGAGTTCCTGTAAAAATACCAAGTTAACATGCATCTAAGTAAGTAGGTACATAACTAAATGTGTTTTTTTTCAAATTCATACAAAGATATGTACATATTACAAAAAAAAAACTACTAACTCAATAACACCAGAAGCTCTGTGTTGAGTTGGGATATAACATGGATACAACATAAAAGAAAGTGGAAGCGTGCATATTATTAAAAAATACTACAAATAATAATTATAACAAACATCTGGACAACACGCTTTATAATAGGTACTATATATAAAACAATGCAATGTATTGCAGCAGTCTGCTGCAATGGCCTCTTCCCAATTTTCAAAATTGAAGAAAAAAAAGCAGTTTACAGAAGGTATTATTTAAGTGTAGGCAAAACAGGAAATTTCAGAGTGATTTTAACAGCATTTGAATAGTGAAAATTATTTCAATTTTATTATGTATTTGTTTATTTTATTTTATTTTTTAATTACTTTTATGTTGAGGCTTATGTCTCAAATAAAGTGTAATAAACTGCTTTTAAGTAAATAAATAAATCGCTGTAAGAATTTTTAATCCAAAAACTGACGATGGAAAACAAAGCACATCAATTTCTTCGTACTCGTTTCCGAGCCAGTGGAGTCTGACGATCGGAGAATTTACAAAATAATTATATAAACCAGACGCCACGACAAAGGTAGACTGTCATCTTGTACATCTAATAATTATAACTGAATGGCTTCGCCGGTATCGAACTTGAGACATAAAAATGGTAGTCTAACGCGCTTTTTACTACACCGATAAATTAAGGGTCTTAATTGATATTTATTAATACGTAAGTTTCATTAATTTATCTGACCTGATTTTATACGCTTTAGATTGGTGATTTTTTGCTCTAAATATTATTTTAATTTCAATTAGGCATTGTACATTTACTACTATCTTCGTATACAGATCATTACCGTTTAATTTTGTAACGAGTAATGAAGAAATCAGCGTTTATGTTGACTTTACAACTACATAATAAAATAATAGACCATGTGGCGAGATATAAACGAAAGGTAAACAATACGAAGGTATCATCATTATATAGGTGCAGTTTGTTTGGACGATGCGATGTAAACAATTTGTTTTATTTATTTAGCGGTCATTTGCCAAAATTACCAGGTCTTCGTCTGCGGTAAGAATCATCGGTCTGATCTTATTCATTGGTACGCGTATATCATTCTAGTCCAACAAATATAACTTTCGTATGTGTAGACAATTCAACGAGTCAAATAATGCGAAAAACGTTGATATTTTTGAAGACAAGAGAACGGTAAATTAAATTAATTATAATAATAAAGCACGGTAATTAATGAATGATTATTGCCGTAGATTATTTTTAGTATAAACCTGCCTTTTGATATTTTTTTGATTTTATTATAACGTTTATTTATCAATATCTTTTATGTAACGTTAATTTTTTGGTTCAATATTTTTAATTCCTCGTACTTTTTGTAACGTAAGACGTTTTGATAGCAGTAAATCGATTGCTTCAATCGGCCGTTCGTACGACATAAAAAGGTCTACGATTCAACGATGTTTAGAGTTTGTCCAAATGTTTGCAGACAAAAATGTTTTCCCTCTCTGTTGCAACAAAATTAGATCTCAAAACATTGTTGAATTAATTAACTGGTAAAGGAAGAAGTATAAAATTAACAAAATGTTTGAATAACGCCTGAGCGTTGCCTAGTAGGTGAATTGGTTCAGCCGGATGAATCTAACCCACACGATAAAGGTTTTAGCTATTTTACTTCACAAAAGTCAACAGATGGAAGAGTAGACGAAACGTGGATGTTTAAACACAGGCAGAATGGTGAATGTTACACAGTGTGTAATGTGGCCACTTTAACCAGCCAATGACAAGTCATACGCCCTGTAAATGCCCAGCCTTCCATATTTTATTCTTCATTTATTATTAAACTATGTACTAACTAATATATATATTTTTTAATGTAATGTAACCCGCAGACAAGCTTCGGCTTTGCGGGAACAGAAACACAATTATGTATGTTACTATTTTGTTAAAATGAATAAAACTAAAAAAAGTTTTAAAAAAATCCCGCTCAATAAGGTTTTCCCTCTCTGTTGCAATAAATTTTAAAAAAAAACTAATATTACAGAACGAGGCAATAAAGGTGGTATAGAGGTGTGGTCCATACACCAAGATTAAATTTATATTAAGGAAATGAAATATTCTGGATATTTAAAAGCGATTTCTCTTCAATATCCTGCCTTTTATTTATAAATAAAAAAACAGGCTGCTTCTTGGGTACACGATGAAAAGAATACAATACAATAAAGTAGATGAGATTTCAGGCTTTCTAAGGTGGGACAGACTGGAACTTAAAACAATCTTTACCAAGGTTTAACAATGTTTCATGAGTTGCCAGAAAGTCTCTGGGAGGCTGGAAGCATCTCCACTTTTCGAGCGAAATGCCACTTGTAGTGAAGAGATAGAGATAATTAATCTGTGTAATATGTAGTTTTAGAAATATATTTCATTTAGGAATATTTTGTTTAATATTTTATTAGTCTTTTAAGTAAATAATTTGTTGGTTATTTTAATAATTTGTAGTTTTATTTAACACGGGATTTCTCCGCATATCTTAAACAATTTTTTCTCTAACATATAGGTTTCACTTAACTAACGCTCAAGTTCACCTAATTAATCTGTTGGAAAGCCTCCAAAATAAATGTTTTTTTTCTTTAATTGAAACAACTTGCGAATAAATTCAGATTCATTTTAGATTCGGGTGAATTTCAAATCTCTTTCAATTTCGTTAAATAATTCATCGCGATCAAAATAAAAGTAAGTGGATTGGAGTATCAAACGATATCAACAATATTTTGAGTTTGTCCAAATTTTTGTAGACATGTAGATAAAAGAATTGAAGGAATATAGATGTTCATATATGGGCAGAATGGTGAATGTTACAGTGTGTAAAGTGGTCACTTAAACCAGCCATGGATAGGTCAAAAGTCTTGTAGATGCCTAGACTTCTATATTACCTTCTCTTAAATGTTCTTCATCTCTGTTGTAATATGTTAATCAAGTTAATATGATATTTTAATTGTTTTTCATTTGTATAACGTTATAATGTGTCTTCTTCCAGTGATTTTTTTAAACAATGTAAATTAATAACCCAAATATTTCGCTTTTGGGGTCATCGCAGGAAACTGTTCCGAGACATCGCATAAATCTGTTTATTTTTAACCATTCTCATAATATTTTTATTTAATTGGAAAGCCAACAGACATTTATAAATTAATAAGATAAAATCATATTCTAAATACATTATAAAGTCCAATTGTTTAGCAACAGCACACGTACAAGAGAATTATATTAAATAAACATCATATTATTAACTGTTGTAATGAACCACTAAAATAAATATTTTTTAACAAGTGTTAAATATTGCTAAAAAAAATGTAGATACCTAAGTTGAGGAAAAGCGGAGTTCGAACCTCGGACCTCTGATCTAGGAGTCCGTGACACTCCCGCGAGATTATAGCACGGTTCTGTTTCTGTAATGTTCACTATTATAATTGAACCACTTGGCATGTAGTAAAAAAAACATGTTAAGTTAGAGCTAATTAAAAGTCAACTGTTTCTGCACAAGAAAAAAATATTAACTATTAAATGTTTTTTTGAATTATTGTCAATGAGTACATATTTGAACCCCGAAGAAAAATAAATATTGATCTATAACGATCTATTATTGGTGTTTGGTCAACAACCAATTCGGTTTTATTACCTTCTGTGTGTGTTGTCTCAATTACAAACTGTAAAACTGTTTTTTAATGTTTAAAAAAAATATACGAATGTATAATAAGATGAATTAGTCATTTTTATTAATTTTCATGGCATTTATTTTGTAAAACCTATAATATATCATTTAAAAAATAATCCAGTAGAAAGCCTAAATTTTATTATAACGTTAAAAAAACCTTAAAACAATATAAAAGTAACCTTATTTTGTATTATATTTTTTAAAAAATAAACAGACGCGAAGGAAAGGAAATTTTTGTTTTTCTAGAAAATAAATTATGTAAAATCTATTATATTATAATCTCCTTTTGATGTTTTCAGCATTTGTAGATAGTGCTTGAATAGGAATGAGTAGATCCACCCTGTAGTGGCTTGGAAAAGCCTATTGTTGTAGCTTTTTAGGCGTTGATAGGCTTATGGTTAAATATATGGTTTTGTTATAAAATTGTACCATTAAAATATATCAATTATCAGGGTTAATTTATTAAAAAATACTATTATCTGCCTCGTGACCTAATGATGTGCTCGTGCGTCTATCATGCAAAAAGTCTCGGGTTCGATAATCGACAAGGTTTTTTCAAGGGAGTTTTTGTATTTAAAATATAAATTTGCGTCCTTGTTATTTACTTAAATATTAAAATTTCGAGACCATTTTATTTTAGTCGTAAAAAACCGCATTATAAAATGTTATTTGTGGTAGAAAGGAATTAGAACCCCGGACCTACTTATCCGGAGTCCACGATGCCCACGGGACCGCGACCCGGCATATGTAATAATAACGAATATTTTTTATGTTTTTTTAATATTCTTTATTTCCATTTTAAATACTATGTAAAAAATAAAAAATAAAAATTACTTCATAATCTTTTACAATTTTCTTTTTCTTTTGTTACACGAAAATATGAGAACTGTCTATATATTATAGATTATATATTTATTATATTTATTATACATTTCTTTGTGGGATTTATAGTTAACTATTTTTACTGTTAATATGTATTGCATTGCTATGTAATTATCTTTTATTATTTTAATACTCTGTTTTACCTCTGATAAATTATATTGTAAAAAAAACTGAAAAAAAGAAATGTATTTTTGAGAATATGTATAATGTCGCAGTTCACCTAAAATGGAGCAAGTACGTGATAATTAGATGCTATTGAGTATCCGCCGAATGTGAATATGGACTTGCTAGCCTTGGAATATTAATCATTACACATATTATTCGAGAGTCGATGAAATAAAGACTTTACTTTAGTATTTTACTAATTCGTACATATTTCTTTATATCCCACAACACGTACTACTGACAACCTACCACTAGTATCGACTCACTCTGCCATACAATATTCATGCTTACATTTAATGTTTACCAAATTCTTAAACTTAAACTCAAACTCCCAATATTTTTTGTTAATTTATTTATTTACGGTCTAATTCAGTCCATTTAGTTACTATGTATTTTTTTAAATACTCATATAGGTACGATTAAAATAAAATACAAAAAAATTAGAACCAGGACAAATTAAAAAATATCGACTTTGAGACAAGATCTGGGCCCCGATTACAAACTCAATCGTCATCGATATATATCGAGACGGTATAAAGTTAAATTGATATTTACGTACGAAATGTGTATATTTCTATGAAAAGTACTTTCATCGGTAATCCATATTTGAACATGTTTTGAAAAAAAATTCTCCACATATTCCATTTTTCAAACAGAAAACTTAGCTTTTAATTTAACTGTAGATATAATTTAAGATAAATGTTAACTTTCCATTGGGATACGGGCCCAGAGCCCGTTTTTGGTATAAAAAAAAGTATATTTTAAAGAAAATTTAAGTTTTCCGTATAAAAAATTTAATATGACTTTTTTTCATAAACATGTTCAATTACAGGTAAGCGACGAAGATACTTTTAATTTTCAGACAATTATACACATTAATGTATGTACATAAATACGGATGTTAGTTTATACCTCTCGATATGCACCGATAATCGCGGCCTAGGTCTATTTTAGTGATTGTCAATAGTATTTATTTATTCTATATTTTACATAGATTAAATTCAAATTATATTTTTGGTGTAAAATTGTCTGTTTCATAAAAGAACTAGAAATGAAAAAATGATCATTAATTGTTTATGCATATTTATTTTTCAAATTATTTTTATTGCATTATAAACATAACAAATCACTACAGGGATGGAGAATACCTTCAAGAAGGGAATATGGAAGTTTAGGCATTTACAGGGCTTATGAACTGTCATTGGCTGATTTACGTGGGCACTTCACACACTGTGTAACATTCACCATTTTGCCTGTGTTTGAACATCCATATTTCTTCAATTCTACCATTTGTTGATTTAAGTAAAACTAATGAGCTGAAACCTTTGTTAATTGACTCCCGGGGGGGTGAAATCCAGTATATTGTCTACAAACGTTTGGAAAAACTCAAATATTGTTAACATAAGTTTGGTCAGTTTTTTTAAAGCATAAAAATGATTGCCAAAAGTAAATGCTAAATACGCCATTTGAAAGAAAATTTCCTGTTCTACAAGACGTCGTGTTTGCTTTTACTAAACATGTATTATTTTATTTGATTAAATACCTTCAAAATGGAATGTTAAGTAGATGATAATGCATTTTTGACACCCCTTTCCATTCGCGTTCAATTGAGTTAATGATAAAAATACAAGGATAATACTTCATTGTCAAATTTGTTGTTAAATAATGAAAGAAATTTATCGGGATTGGTATTAAATAAGAACGCCTTATTCTACAACCGCCATTATAAAACTTTTTACCTTAAGTATTGGTGTTTGAGTAATTTTGTTCTTTTTTTCCAAATGAAGAGAACAAGATGACAAATTACAACAAATAATTCAACTATGTTATATACTCCTCATTTGTATTTTCCTTTGTTCCCTCAATTGAACGCGAACAAAAGGAGGTGTCGAAAATGCTCACTTTTATCTTCTTGACATTCCATTTTGAAGACTTTTAAACAAATCAAATAATAATTGTGACATAAAAGCAAATACAATACCTTATAGAGCAGAACATTTTCTTTCTAATGACTTGTGATGTTTATCGCTTTACGTTTATTCGAGTATATATAATATTGGGTATTAACATAGTTATGGCCGTTTTTTTCCAAATTTAAAAATGAGCACCAAAAGTTTAAAAAAAGGATCAAAATTATAAGTCATTTGAATTACATTTCATGTATTGATTTATTTGATTACAAACTTTCAAAACGGAATGCGAAGTTAACAAAAGTGAGCATTTTCGACCATTCTTTCCGTTCGCGTTCAATCGATGGAATAAAACTTCCAAAATTGCTCGCCTTATTTGCGCATTATACGGTGGAGATGCTATAAATTATTTAACTTGTTCTCAAATATTGAAGGAAAACACAGTATTGACTAATTTGTTATTTTTTTTTTTGTTGTGTCCTCTTTTTAAAAAATCGGACACAACTTATATGTCACCACTAAATAGATAAATCTCCACCTACAAGCCAAAAAAGTGGTTTGGTGGAATTTTTGTATTTATTCATAACATTTCTTGTTTTGAATCATTAGCTCATATCTGTACTGGTATATATTTTTGTAAAAAAATAGCTGATTTAAATTTAAATATTTGAGTAAATCATAATAAGAACCTAAATATTTTTACTAAATGTTATTAAATATTTGTATATAACCACTTACCAACTTTTCTATGTCTACCGGTTTCGAGACGTACCCGTCTCTTCATCAGGACACCAATTAAACCAATATACAAAGCCCATTTTACACCTTCACCATAGTTGTTGCACAAAAATATAAAACTGTAAATATAAATTTAAGACTTCAATTAAAATACAGGAGTTAAAATCTTTCAAACAAATGAAGGGTTAAAAGTATTTACTTAATTTTGTTATTTAATATGGAAATATTTCACATTAGAAAAGCTTTAAAAAATAATATTCCTTTGATCAATAATCAAACAACCTTTCAATATAGTCCGTTATACGATGTTCCACTGTAATGGTCACCTTAAACATATTAAACTCACCCCTCCCTCCATCCCCTGTACGTTTTTCAACTATTTCTCAAACAACATATAAATTTTCATAATTTAATCAGTGCATGTTTGTCCTAATCAGTGCATGTGCTTATTAAAATGTATGTCGTGTTGGTTTTATATTTTTGTGCAACAACTATGGTAAAGATGTATGGTGGGTTTTGCATGTTGGTTTAATTGGTATCCTCACGAAGAGACGGGTACGTCTCGAAACCGGTAGACCTAGAAAAGTCGATAAGTGGTTATATGCAAATATTTAATAACATTTAGTAAAATATTTGACCACTAAGTTAATGCTTTAAATATTTATAATACTAAATATTTTTCTTTAAAAAACTACCCGTTAAGATTAACATTTCTATTAATAGAATGATTGAATATAGTAATTTGTATACTCGAGTAAGGAAAAGAAAAGTAACGCTTGCTTCTTTGGTTTTTTGTATCCTTTCTATGGAATGTTTCCATTTGCGCCAAATCCACAAATAAATCACAAAGTTTAGTTCCTTCGCGAACGAGGCTTATCGCTGAGATATGGATATAAAGGATAAAACACATTCCTTTTCTAGTCCAACTGAGGAATATAATAGTATGGAACATACTATTCCGGACAGGTAATAATACATGTGGCCTTCATTACGAGTCATAGACTATTTTGTGCCACAAACAAAAATGGCAGTATTCGAGAAAATGTATAGAATCCTTTAACGCTTTTGGCCCATCTCGATTTCCTTTGTCCGAAGTTTTACCGAAGTGTAACAACTAAACAAATCAAGTTATTAAAATAGAATGAGATTATTCGTTTTAATCAGTATCAATCCTCCCTCATTCTACCAAGTTGTACGTAACATTTCATTTATTTTATTGTGTTTTATTTACTAGTAAAGTTCGTTAAGCCTAGTTACTCGAGTACGTCATTTTACGATTTTTTTGTTGTTTCGGGTATTAATTTTTTTTTTAAAAACATATAAATTTTTTGACCAACAGCAATTAGAATTTAGTGGACTGTATGGAAATTGTTACTCACTTCAAAGTTCTTTCGATTGTTTCTTAAATGGAGCACTTCACTTTTGCTGTAACACGGATACCGGTATCGTGTAGATGATGATAAACTGTATAATTTAGCCTGTTTATATAACACTAACTTCACTTTATACGAAATATGCTGACGCAGGATATGATAAAGATTTATCAAAATGACAACTTTTTTAATGTGACTTGCTCACAGGACGGTAGTAGAACAAGAATTTGAAATTGGAAGCATCTGGGTAGGAATGGAATATTTACAGTCTTATATGAGTTACTAGTATAAAAATGTAAATTCAGTACTTAACACTAATCATAAAACATGTTTTTATTTTAAAGTTTAAAAAAAAGTTTTATGATCATAACCTCCAACTAAACACAATTCTAAGAGTGTGATTAAAAACAGTCTTTTTTGATTTATGAAAGATCAAGAAAAAAAACTTCAAAATCATTTTTTTCACAAAATTGAGTACGTACATACGGCCAGTTGATCTAGAAATACCCATATCCTACGTGTTTAACCTTAGAGTATTGTATATACTCTAAGTATTTAACACATTTTTTTTAACACTTTTTACTTTTATAATAAAAATTAAATTTATGATTAATCAAAAACTAACTAAGATACCATATAATTTAAATATTTTTGTTAATGGTAGGTAGTACTATACGAAAATGTATCTATCTGTATGAAAATTCATAGTATCTTCGTCGGTAACGCGTAATTGAACATGTTTAGAAAAAAAAATTGTTGACATATTCGACTTTTTATAAAGGAAACGGAAGAGGATTTAACTTTGTAGATAAATTAGAAGATAAATTTTAACTAGCCTGCGCGAGTACTTCAGTTTTAAAAGCTTAATAGATCCTCGAATTTCTTACTTCGGCGTGCATTTTTTACTTTTCTTTATATTTCCTTTCTATTTAACCTGCGTTTCCATTCCATTCGGCAAGTATTTATCTCTTCTTGGTGAAATTTTCTAATTTGAATGTATTTTGTTCCTAAGTATTATTTATCTTTTATACTAGATACTTGAACGTCATGCAATTATAATTTTTCGAAATTTCACATTTGGACAATTTTATTTTTAACGCGCCATTCTTTTTGAAAACAGTTCTTCACCGTCCACTAATTCGCTTCAATAAGCTTGCATTTCTGTTAAAAATAACGGTTGTGAAATTTCTCGACGGAATATATCCTTTTAGTTGTATTTTGTTTTATAAATTTAAATATTCATTAACTTTATACTTGTAAAAATAATATTATGTAACGTACAAATACTGTAATACCCTAAGTTCTCATCATGCCGGGATTCCATGCTATTTGTATACGTATTCGGACAATATTATTATAAAAGAGATTGGTTGTTTTGTAAGGAAGAGGCTTTTTTTTTACATTGAAGGAATAATATTTGGGTCTTTGAGAGAATTTTTCTATATACACAACATACAATGTCGCGACCATTTTCTTCCCATTCTACTCATTTTTAAATATATTTATGTTTCAGTTATACGAAATTTTGCTCCTAAGTTAGATAGAACGGCAATCTTTTTCGTCGTTCCTGTTTTTTATCCGTGTGGCGTGGTGCATAGGGTGATAGAAAAATACACGAATTGAAATAATATCACGATAATAATAAATAATAAAATTTTACAAATTGTATAGCGGCGTTGTACATTATTATTCATTTTAGGAGTTTAAATGCAATATTTAATTGTTCTGGACAGGCACCCGAAGCTGAAGATTGATCACCTTACGTTCATGTACCAGATGATCGAACTACGTTGCTTTTGATTTGCCGCCTCAGTATCCTGTACACCACTGGGTGCGAAAGGGAAATGATGATGATATTTGTCATCTATTTTTGGAGAAGCATATTCGGCAACATGTGACAATGAATTATTTCTTTGTAATGCAAATACATCAAGGTGTTCATTTTTAATATGTAAATTCGTATCATATAAGTATGTATAAGTAAGAAAAATAATCCGTTTATTAATACGACACAATGAATGACGTGTCACCTCAAATATAACATAAATCTACCAAATCAATCATTATCTCATTCAGTCCGCTTGTTTCTGTATACTTTGTGGACGTATATCCAATACGTTTTCAGTCACATTGTAGTTTTAACGATTTCAAGTTCAGCTGGCTCATCAATAATAATAATTAAAAGAACAGATTAATGTCAAGTTTCAAGTTTAGCAATACGAATAGCGCAGTACACGACACTTAGACGGTGATAATCGTCTCGTAAAGTTAAATGAGTCTTGTGACTTGTAGTAGCTGTTTCGAAGTATCGCATCGTCATAAAGTGTGCCGGGCTTTCTCCTATCTAGAATTATCTGACTTTCATCAAGAACCCTTAACTTATTTGTTGGCGCTGGTCAGAGCGATTCTGTAGTCTCCTACTGCCATTCTGTTTAAATATCCCGTTAATATTTTAATGCGCATATGGGAAAAGCGGCCCCCTTTGAGGTCACCTGTACACGGGGCCCCCATCTCATACAATATTTTATTGAACTTGAAAAACCTATGTTTCATTACAGATTACTCACAAAGTATCTTTAATTTTTATAAAAACATACATATTTTCGTACAGAAAATTTAGATACCAGGCCCTTATTACAACGGGAAGTTAATAGAGTTATCTTCAGTTGTCTATAAAGTAAAATCAAATTTTCTCTTCTGTGATTTTTTATTTAAAACATTTTCATTAACATGTTACTAACAAAGATACTTCAAAAAAAAAATGTACACATTTTTTTATAAACAAAGTTCGATTTTATTTTAAAGATAGGTAAAGACAACTCTTTTAACTACCCGTTGTAATCGGATCCCAGGGCTACAATTACAAACGCTATCTTCATCGAAACATATCAAGACGGTATATTTAACTTTTCTACTACCTGTGCCATCCTCGGTATGGCGAATTTTGATCTACTAACATGTAGATACGTATTTTCATTACGTCATCTCAGACGTTATATGATTGAATTCAACCAATAGGTAGGTAACGTAGAAACTTTACTCCGCGTTCAATGATAAATTAACATTCAAATATTTCTCTTTCACGTTCTAAATGAGCTTAATTTTTATTGGTATATTCGAATCTTTGTACAAGTAAAAAAAGGACTTAAATAAATTCAGGCGTTGATGAATTATTATTTGCCTTACCTACAGTTAATATTGAATATTTTTATGATGGTAAATCGAAAATGCTCGTTTATTGTAAAAGTAAAATATTGATATCTTTCTTCTAAGGGCACCACAGGTAGGTATATACATACATACATACATACATTTACATACATATCGCTCTTGTATAGTGAGTGTGGAAAATGGAATATTATGTATAACACAAAGCCATCGTTATTTTTGTCTGGTCAGCGGATAGATATGGATCAGGCGTTCCCTAGAGATACTCATACGCTGAAAAAATTCTAAAATATTGATGCGGACCGTACTTATGTCATCTTTAAGAAAAGAGAGTATGATATTTTGTGATATGTATTTCCACAAAGCGAACATTATTACGTTTTTTTTCTACCACAACTACAAAAAAGATGGACGGCCACACACTTGTATCTTGACATACATTCCTAACTTCTTCCACATTCATACATCTTGCCACACACGCTCTTTGGCCGTGTCTGCTTTTGACATGACATTATTTGAGATTTTGGCTTATCCAATCATGCCACGTCTTTCTTGGTCATCTTTGTCCTACGTTTCCATTAATTCTCGCCATGTATATTAGTTTTACTGTTTTTTTGTCGTCTATTCGTTCTACATGACCAAACTATCTAAATGATCCTTTCTCAGTCTAATTAATCGAGGCGGTCAGCGCAAAAGTGACGTAACCTACAAATAAGTATAAATTAACTTAAACATTGGAAAAGGTCTATAACCATGCGCTTTACAAACTAAAAGTGATTGGGCTCGCTTTTCGGGATCTATTAAATAAATATCAAAGTTAGTATATGACCTACCCTATCTAACAGCAACTGAAGAGCTTTTTAAACAAACTAAGCAATTAAATGTAATTGAACTCTTTAAACTAGAATCCTTAAAATTTATTCATAAATTAGCCACAGATAAACTTTGAATCCAAATATCTCAGTTCCACGTGTTTGTGGGTTACGTTACTTATGCGCTGACCGTCTCAATTATACCTGTCTCAGATTTGCACTCTCTCCCGTTTCCATCATTCGTAACCCTGTCATCATTGATTTCCCTCACATTCGTCATTTTGGCCACGTTCACTCTGTTTTCATCATTTCTCTGCCAGTTTCACTTCTTCCTCTTCTTCGATAGTTACAGCTACAGTCCAAATTGATGCTTGGCCTTCTTCAACTTATACCTTCAACTCCACCTGTCCTCAGCGGCCATTTTCCAATTTGTAACTTGTAGAAGCTGTGCTGCATCTTTTTTTACTTCATCCTCTTACCGCAGTCTGGGTCTTCCGATCCTTCTGTTACCCCCTAGATGTCCAGTTATGACTGTCTTAGTTACTCTCGCACCAACCATTCTTTGTACTTGTCCAGTTCATTTCAACTTGAGCAGTTTCATGTGTGTCGAGATAGAAGGGACTTCATATATGCTGTAGAGTCCACGTTTCACTTCTGTACCTAAGTTTTGAAAATTAACACTGTTGCACACTGCCAGTCTAGTTTCGATTGACATATTTTTATTTTTTATACTACAATCCTCAAAATATATAAAACTATTGCTCGAGTCGCGAGTAAGTCATCAGTTGCGTGTCGCGTGTTTCTCGGTGCTAATTTGCACTATTAATTGAAACACATTCCCTACAAACTTGTTCATTAATTCAAGTTCAAAGTCGAGATGTGTTTCAGCCATTACCCCTGACTCCAATACATTTAACTGCTGCGGCCAATCATTGCCTATCTAGTCTCACTATATTATATTACAATACCTTATCCATCTTTGTACGCTTTGCTGGGTTGTCGAGATTATCAATCTTTGTCTTAGGATTTTGCGCCCCTCACTGTATGTCTTTTACCGTATATTTCTTCTGGATTTTGAGTCTTGTACGAAATTTAAAATTCAATATTTTTTCTTCAACGCTCCTGAAACTAGTTTCGAAATCGTCATCATCATCATCAAACCCTTATTCGCACCCGATAGTGCATCTGGAACTGCATTGTCGTACCAAATCTTGATCACTGTTACAGGAAGGTAGGGTATCAGTCTTACGGTTCAGGTGCCACTCCAGAGACAATGAAATAGTTTAGTGTAAAAGTAACTTTAAAAACGAATGCCAACCTTTCTAGGGCCCTCATTCAAATGGTAATTTAAAATATATATTCAGTTTTATCTGGAAAGTAAAAGTAAGATTTTTTTATGAAAAATAGAATATGCCTAAATTTGTTATTTATTTAACAAGTTCAATAACAAGTTACCGACAAAGATACTAAATACAAAAATACACATTTTCGTACATAAATGTCGATGTTACTGTATACCGCCCATATAAGTAACGATAAAGGCAGCGTTTATAATCGCGGCCTAGGGCCCGTATTCCAATGGGAAGTTAACATTTATCTTCAATTTTATCTACAAAGTAAAATTAAGTTTTGTGTATGAAAAATAGAATATGCATACATTTTTTTTCAAGTTTAGTTACAGGTTACTAAAAAATATTCCAGTGTGAAAACAATCTTTTAAATAAATATT
Source organism: Micrasema longulum (assembly GCF_059751315.1). Lineage (NCBI taxonomy): Eukaryota > Metazoa > Arthropoda > Insecta > Trichoptera > Brachycentridae > Micrasema > Micrasema longulum. The sequence goes on from NW_028278001.1 coordinate 230,004, forward strand.
TCATATCAACCATGTCTGTCATTACTATAATGTAAGTATTAATCGACTAGAAAAAGTCCAACTAATTTTTTTAAAGCAGGTCGACTACCGGCTAAATATTAACTTATCTAACCATGCTGAAAGTATGCAGTACCATGGAATAAACTCTCAAAAATCGAAGAATAATGTTAGACCAGTTTTTTTTATTCAAATTAATAAAGAATAAAATTGATTCTCCTAACCTATTTGAAAGACTTCCATTCTGTGTGCCATCTAGACTGACAATACAAAATCTTCTGTTTTACACAGAAAACGCATAAACAAACTATTTGAAACAATCTACATTACCTAGAATATTCAACCAATATAACAATAGATTTACCGAGGCTGATATTTTTTGTGACAATGTATGTAAGTTTTGGTCAAAAATCATGGACATTTTAAGGGAAGCAGATATTTAACTTTATTATTATATACATGTTTTTTAATTTAGTTTCTTTTACATTTGTTATATTTATCATAATTTAAATTATTGTATTAGGTGTAAACAATTTTTTTGGTGTGTGCATGAGTGTCTTACACTAATTTACAAAGAATTTGCAATATTTGTGTACATACTGTTTGTTTACCCAATAAAATAAATCAATGTCGGGAATCGAAATCGAGACCTCTCGCATGTTAGGCAAACGCACACACCATTACACCACGAGGCCGACATTAATAAAAATATTAATGTATTTTTTATCCCGAGTTCTAGTGGACACTGTCAGTTACATATTTTTTTAATTAGATGCTCTGGAATCATATTTGCAAATAATTTAAGTTGCTCTTGAGACATAGTTTAAATTTATATATTCACAGAAAATGTATAATTAATTGTGTGTCATTTGTGTTATTTAAGTAGTAATGATAATAATGATAGCAAACGTATAAGTTAACTAGCGGACTCGACAGACGTTTTCCTGTTCAAACGTTCGCTTGCCTGCTATTAACTGGTTCAGCAAACGCAAAATCTCAAAAAATTCAAATTGTCGATAAACTATATACTAAGTGACATTGACATTGAGATCGCAGTGCCACCTACCGGGTCCAATTGTGAATCTAAACCATCCAGGAACAACCCTGGTAGATCGATGAATAAGACATTTATGCTCCTTACTTTTTTTTGCAAATTAGATTGAAGTTTTCAATATTTACGAACACGCACAGCGCAAAGATCTATATTTCTCTGAAAACCGCACGTAAATCAGTTTAGCCGTTTAGGAGAAGTTTAGTGACATCACACGTTCAGAGGAATTATATATATAAAGATAAGACATTATTTGTTATGTACGAGTAGGTACTGCAAATGCCCCTTTTGCAATTATTGTAAGATGTGGCAATTAACTATACAAAACTTTAGAATGCTTTAGACTTAGACACGTACAAAGTACCCTTATGTATTCCACAAGATCTTGTGGATTTTTTGTCGAACTATCGAGAAGCGCTTTTCGTTTAATGCGCCTCGATTCTCTCCAAACCTCAGGTGGGTATTTCGTTTGATTTATTCCAACGATTTATTCCTCGGAACTTTATATTATAAGTTGAATATTGATAGCTTTCCAATAGCTACACCAGGTATGCTTGCAATAGAAGGAATACTTAACAAGATAAATGATTCGAGGAACGCTGGAAGCGACTTCATGTAATTTTACTCTCTAAAGATTTCACCGCCTTTTATTTTTTGATTACGATAGTTGAATTCAATACCTTCAACCTCCATACTTCTTAGCGCTTTAACCTCGAACAAAAATTATTAACTATCATAACTGTAAAATTACTAATTGAGTCCTTACATTTAAGAACGAATATAAAAAGAAAATTATCAATTTTTCGATAATCTTTGAAATAACCCACAGACATGTTTAAAAAATTATTATTAAAAATTTAATGAACTGATTATAGTGCAATTAATAAAGAAAGCTTTAATAAGTACAATGAAAATATTTTATTTTATATTTAGAATACAAACAGATGTACAGGTTACATTATTATAAATAGAAACTATAAAAAATGTAGATTTAGAAATAGTAGGACATGCCATCTGATAACATGTATCCACTTAATTATACTTAAATAAAATGACGACGGTTTAAGCTATATAAAGAATAAATATACTTTTTATTAACATAAAATAAATATGGACAAAACAAGGAGTGGGAAGGAAAATAGGAAAATTGATAAGGAGTGGTGGAGGATGAATGAAGGAAAGTGGGAGTGGAAAATTGCATTTGATTTAATGATTAAGAGCAAGAAAAGAGACAAATCGTCTATTCTCTGTTATTCTGAATCATGCTCATTAGTTTTCTTCTGTACCTATTATTTGAAGTGTTAAATATATCAAGACCATTAAAATTTAAATGTTTCCGATGATTAGTTTTAATGTTAAGAATATAGAAAATATCAGACAGTCTAGTTAATATATAAATAAGACAGGCGCAGTTGGTTAGAAGGCCAACTGTGAAACTGGCGTCGCTAGTTCGATTCCAACCAGTTGCAAGAAAAAATCCAATTAAGATTTTTAACCAATTGGTCTGGTGTATTTTCACTACCTCCTTTCATATTCCCTCTATTTCACCCGCAGACTGGTCTCTAAATAGAAACTTAGCGGGTTATTCCTCTTAAAAATAAAAATATAAAAACAGAATAGCTAAATACAAAGGTGTTGACATGTTTCGTTATTGTCATATACTTATTTGCACGCAATAAAGTATAGGAAACGGCATTCATACGTCTATTGCATTACTCATAACACATTTAATTGTTACAGTAAGTTAATGACAAATGATTTGTGCTTCTTAATCAACAACCTTTCATAGTATATTTAATATCTACCTTACTGAGAATTGAACCCGAGACATCATAAACAGTGGCCACCTTACCGTTAGAACAAGTTTACGGGCGTCACAGTTAGAAAAAATGTGTTTTTTGTTTTGCATTATAAGACCTTAAGAATATATTTGTAATGATTTTTTTTTTATTTCTCGTAAAAAGATGTTTTTTTCTTTTCTTATCATTTTTACACTCATTTATTGACATTTTTCATAATGTTTATATGCGAGTTATTTCAATATCGTCTTGTGTAAAATTGATTATTAAAAAATACAAAAAAACTTTTTTTTTGCATCCCAACAAGTTAGGAGGCCTGATTATAGTAGTGAATTACAGCACAGAACACCCTAGCTCGAAAAATCGCATTAAGTGTTGTGTTTTTATCGGAAATCGAACCTGAAACTTTCGGTGATTAAGTTAAGGGTCTTAACTACTACACTACGTAGGCCGCCAGGTTCTGCACTATTAGATTTTTTACTGAATAACACATTATTATCATTACTATAGGAGTGCTTATCGCTTTTATTTATTATTATTTTCTTGGACCAAAAGTAGTAAAACTCAACCTCCAATCGATTTATTTATTTACTAAAAGGCAGTTTATTACACATTATTTGAGACATGAATCCCAACATAATGGGACTAAAAGTTTTGTGTTGAGTTGGGACGAGTAATTAGTTTACGCAGACAAATATTATATGGGATCAGAAAAAAACAATAATAATAATAATAAAAAACAAATATACGGCACATTAATATGGCAACCAGTTAACTCAAACAACCGCAAAATCATCAAGCAGTTTCCCACTCAAATCCCTACTACTAAAGAATATCTAGTCCTTAACTCCTCTTTTGAAAATGGTTTTTTTCCTTGAGAGCTTAATAAGCCCTTCCAAAATATTGAACACTCTCGGTGCAATAAATTAATTATGTTTGTTATCAAAAGTTGTACCGGTTTTGGGTATGACATAATTCGTGGGTTATAGGGCCAATATTTTTCTCATATTCCTAAAGGTAACGCCCTTTATCAGAAATCCCATTACAACGAAGTGTTACTCAACACTTTAAACAATTCTCTTAACACTATTATATTTATTTATTACTTGTTTAATGCGTGGGAAAAAGCATGTAGCATGTTAAACTCATTTAAGTATGTTATTTATTAGAAATTTATAGAAAAAACATTATAATCACCCAATAAACAACTTGAAAGTGATAATTAATGTGACAGAGATAATTTATTCAAAGGCTTGTCGGTATTCAAGCTTGATTTTATTTTCATAAAATTCTACAAGATTGCTAGTTTAGTCAGATTCAAACCGGTCAAACTTGATATTACATATTTAATTCAATACAATTGACATAAGTTATTTGTTTTATTTAATATACGATACAACCTCGTGTCTTCAATAGTATTAAAACATTAAATAACGGTGGACCTAACCATGAACTTTGGGCACTCCACTCCGTGTTTTGCATACAGTTGCCCTAATAATGACAATGAGAAGGTGCTTGGAATATTTTGAAGGGGGCTGCCGAGATACTAATTGGTCATCAGAAGGTTTTGCTAAAGAGTCATTGTGGGGAAAAAAACTGTATATATTCGTCTAAAAAATTCTGAAAAACTAAATTTTGAATATATTAAAGTGCTATAACAATTTGGCGCGTGACAACTCTCGTGATGTAATGGCTATGACGGTATCCTCGCGAGAAAAGTGTTCCGGGTTCGATTCCTAGTGAGATCACGAAAATGAAATGTGACCATTATTTTGAGTACGTCCAAATGTTTTTAGGGATAGCTGTATTTCACCGCCCACGGAGAAATTAAGAGTTGCCTTATTAGGAAAATTATTCATAATTACTTAGTAAGGGAATTATTTTAGCCGGAATCTCACGCACATCAATAACGGTTTCCTCCACATACTCAAAACCGTTTTCATGACCGTGGGTCTTCCAATCGATTTTTTTTCCAATAAACGGGGTTACTCTTTTATAAATTTCAATTAAAAATATCGTGATTTTTATTGAATATAACTTTACTACAATCACTGTAAGTTTTTCCAGTTATATGGGAGGTCTTTATCAGATATTTTCATTCATCTTCATGACCATATTGCAAACAGGAATGGTAGCAAAAAATGTTTTTACATGTATCACAATAACCTATGTCCATTTTAATAATTGTCTAAATTTAATAACGTCAAATAAGATTATTATTATCATTATTTTATAATTTTCTAACTCTGGCGCCCTTCATATGAGTCACTAAAAGATGAAACCCATAATCATGCATGTGGAACCGCTTATTTAAAAGCTATTACTACATCAATCTCATCAAGTCAGAGTGATAGTAGTAGTATGTAGGTACTACGTTTGACAATTTCAACTCCAATGGTTACCAACACTACTTCCCTTTGTTAAAAAAGGAAGGCACAAAAATCAAAGATAGACGATTTGAAAATATAAAGACATTTAAACATACGCAGAATAGTGAATATTACACTGTGTAAAGCGGCCACTCAAACTAGCCAATGACAGCCCATAAACCCTGTTTATTCCTTGACTTCCGTTTTCCCTTCTCCAAAATGTCCTCTATCTCTTTTGTAATTTCTTAATATTAATAACGCTCTAGGGGGTGAAATCAAGTCTTACGGGGTGAGATAGGGGGAAAAATTCATTTTTCAGGTTATAATAATAAGGAAACAGAAAACAAAGCAAAATATTTTTAATGTTTACTTCAAATTTATGATTGTAATTATTTATAAGGTAATCTTGTTTTTGATTTCCACGAAAAATGTTAATTAATAACTTATAATTTTAGAAATATAATAACTATGTTTTATGAACCACTTTATTCATTTACCCAACCGACTAGTTTCGGCAACAACACGTTGCTCTCTTCAGAGCTATTCTCAAGCCGAGAGTGTTATTCTATATTATAATTCACCCCTATTTCTTGCTTGTTTTGGTACAAAAAAAAGAAGAAAAGTTATTGCTTCAAACAACAAAAATAGTCAATAATAAGTACCTATTCAAATACCAAACTTTCCACTTTTAAAAACGACACCCATACTTTTTAATTACTCGTAATAATACAAGTAATTGTAATGTTTTTCTCTCTCGACACGATCAATTAAATTTAGGAAATTAATATGTATCGGGAACACTGCAGTTAGTCTTGACCTAGGTCAGGGATCATACAGATACTGAGAATATATTAATTTTTTTAATAGTGTCAACGCCATGTTTGCATTTCAGTCTGAATACGTTTCATAGAATGCCATCGCCTGCTCATAATAATCAAACAGACAAACGTAGTTTTTTGGTAGTGAAGGAACTGAGCCATAATATCACATAAAAAAACTTTTATTACAAAAAATAGAGTTTTCCGTCATTGTTTAGCTAGTCTAGGTTACTGAAATCTTTAAGAAATATCCATTATCGGTGTGACATTTTGAACCTGGAGCATGCAAAATCCAAGAAAGGGCGCTGAGGCACTCCTTAAAAAAAATATTTCAGTTGATAGCACTTACATATTTTTCCAGGGTGATCTGACGAATATTAAATGAAAGATTTCCAAATGTTATATTACAAAGTTAATTACAACATAAATGCAAAATGACATCCGGAAATAAACACTATGAGGCTCTAATTTATTTACTATTGATTTATTTATTTTATAAGTAATTTATTTGAGTTTATTTTACAGTATTTGAGACATAAGTCCCAACTCCATGGGACGAAAAGTCCTGTGTTGAGATGGGACTAGCAATTAGTTAATATAGACACATGAGTATATCACCACAAATATAGGATGTATAAAAACATATATTTATATATATGGCACATCAATATGGTAAATTGTAAACTCAAACATTCTGAAAATTATCAAGGAGTTAATGATTATGATAAAATTATAAATAAAGTTATCAATGAAACTTCTTGGTTTAGTTTTACTATTTATTATTTTGACCAACGAGCGCTTTCGCCTAAGTAGGCATCTTTAAGACTGGTGAATTGTTTACAACATTAACAGTTTTTATACTATTCTTAACATATTTTGGAGACAAGATCAAATAAGTATTTTAACAGGGGGCCGATAACATAAATATTTGTGTTTGCTAAACAGTTCATTTTTGGGAGTTTTTGGACCGAAATTGGGATTAAGCTTTGATTATTTAAAATTGTATTTTGCCATGTGTTATTTTCCCACCAAGTGTTATATAAAAACATAGGAAAAATAGTAAATGTTACTTAATGTGTAAAGTGGTCACTTAAGCCAGCCAATGACATGTCATAAGCCCTAGACTTTCATATCCCTTCTTTAAAATGTTCTTCATCCTGGTTGTAATTTGTTAATCTTAATGACTCCCTAAGGGGTAAAATCCAGTCTTCTGTCTACACATATTGTACTCCATCTTTAATATTGGTGCTTGAGGAAGTGTGGCTCAAAACACAAGATTTTTTTACATCTAACATTTTTTACATACTTGGATTAAATATCAACATCAAATGTCGCTTAAGCTGCTATGGCTCTCTGCGCCTTATTTAAAAGTTATATGACTAATAAAAAACGAAAATACCGAACGAATTCACGTGATTACCGTGAAATAATAGGCGTCAGCATGTTTACTTGACTTGTTTACTAATATTCGTATCACCCATAGGTATATTGACATCACGAGCGCAACCCGAATTCGATGGGTTTTTCTCAAGACTTAACCAACTGGTTTTTTTACGCATTTTATGGCGAAACTCTCCCAGCCGAAATGTTTATTTTAACCCCTTTAGATGTGAATTAATTCCCGCTGATATAAAATTTTATTTGTATTTTGTACTTAATAAAGGAATCATTTTTTATCTTTTATGCTTTGAAAGATACTTAATATTAATTTTTATTTATTTATTTATTTATTGGGTGAACAAACAGTTCGTACAAAATATATTGACAATTTCTTTGTATATTATGTATGGTTTTTCATATATTCAAATAAGTTTATTTAAATTTTACTTCTTCGTGTACTTCAAATGTTTTTTTTATTGCGTGTTCTTTTATAATATGTTGATATGTCGTGTATTTTTCAATGATGTTTTTGTTCTGTATAATATTATTCGTCCCAACTCAAAACAAAACTTTTGTTCCGTAGAGTTGGGATTTGTGTTTCAATAAATGTAATACAAACGTATTTTGAATCAAATATAAATGTAGGACTTCCATGCACGCACAAAAAAAAATGTTTACACTTAAACAAATTTATATCTGTAGGGTTTATAGTCCATAATCGATGACACACACGTGCTAAAACGTTTCACCTGCAGTAGTGCGATGACCGAAGAAAGCAATGTCATCATTTTATATACAATCCAATATAACACATAATGCAACTATCAACATTGCTCATGAAATCAGGAGCATCGTTCTGCAGTTCATTTACATCGTCCCTACAATAAAGAAATGAACCACAAAGGAACGTTGCCTATAAAGACACTACAGAACGCAGTCAAAGACAGTCAGCTCAACTAGTTCAGTCAGTCAGTCCTGCTCAACGAAATCACACAGTTCCAGAATGTAGTTCAATTGCAGTCTCTTCAACCCATCATCTCCGCTACGCTCGCACTACATAACCAAGTGCTGTATCTTATTCGCCATGTAATAAATACACATTAAACAGCAACCTCGTGTCTTCTTTGTCAATTTCTATCTGGGGTGGGAGCTCCAACCTTCAACTACCAAAATCCTTCTGTCCTTTCAAATAACTCCCAAGGGGGGAAATCCATCCAGTCTGCAAACATTTAGACATACCCAAAACCTTTTTAATGTCCTTTAATTTATTTGAGAAAATTATATTTCTGGAGGCATTAATCTTCCATCAGCATTTTCCTGTAATATTTTTCTGGTGCTGTTGGTGTTATCGGTAAATTGAGAAATGCCAGTTTTTGTTATAGACGCTATTTCCAGAAGGTAATCATTACAGTTTTTTGTACGAAAACGGCCTCATTGTTTTTAACAGAACATAGAATTGACTTTACTGCACTCTTCCCTTATTTTTCAAAATTTTGGACTGGTAGCTTTCTGCATTCAGTTAATTTTATAAATTCAGTTACAGTTATCCTATAATTATTGAATGTATCGTTAAATATATCAATATCAGCATTAGATGGTTGGAAGATAAAATTTAGTGTACGATCTAAATCGCCGACTGAGGGAATAAAGATACATCAAGTCTACAATCTGTCTCCTAACTTCGAACCAAAATGTTCTAGGCGCTGATCATAAGACTGAAGGGTTGACTAACTGAAAAATAAATTCCAATGCGTTGTCAAGTGAACATTTTTAAAAATCTAGAATCAATGTGACTGGGAGATAGTCCGTAGGGTATTCTAAAAACATCCAGCAGAAATACTTAGTGATAAAAATAAATAAAATTCTTGGGAAAAAAAAGAAAACAAGGGTTGTGGTCCCGTGGCTGGTCTTAAAGACTCAGAAGTCCGAGGTTCTTGAACCCCGTTCTACCGCAACTTGATTACCATTTTCTTATATTGAATTATTATTATTTGTTGATGGATGATGAGTGGCCCCCAAAATTTAAGTATTTGGGTAAATCATAAAAATGTTGTAAATAAAATTAATTTTCAATTTTTTTCAGTCTGTAAATAATAATTACGTTCCAACAAAAAGTCATTTCCTGGAACTGTATTTAGATACCTGACTTATGCAAGCTTGTGCTATATTTTGTAAAATTTTCCTACAAGGTTTTTTGAGATTCGTCCACTATATGTTTTATTATCATTTTTTAAATTATATTTATTTTTCAAAAATATTTTCACAATAATCTTAAAATAAAAGTCCGACCGAATTGGAAACATACAACTCGGCAGCAGGTTCTTAATTATTGCTTCGATTGTTTCATACTTAACATACGTTAAAAATAATTTCTTGTGAAAAACATTACAAATCTAACCATTTTGAAGATTTTATTAACTACCATAAATACAAAAAAAACTTTTTTGCATTAGCCATAATTTGAGCAAACGTCTCACTCTTGTATTAAACTCAGTATTTTTAATGATGTTTGGTAACATGTTACATATTTTAGGTATACTGTATTGCAGTATCATTTTGACATATTTTTTACAATATCTAGACACTGCGTGCCCTTCTATACTAGTAAGCCTAATGTTGTAATCATGAACCAATTTGTGTTTATATTCGGAGTGCAACGCATACTGACAAATTAAGTTATAATTATAATTGAATTTTGTAATTAAACACCTGATTATGTCTTAATCTAATTCATTACAACTGCCCCAGAATGAGTTTACACACTAACGGAAGTATAATTATGTCATGTGCATATTTTGTATTTTGAAAAAAACATATCTTTATGTATATAATTTTTCTGTACGTGTGATGTCACTGAACTCTTCCTAAACGGCTTAACCGATTTACATGCAGTTTTCAGCGAAATGTAGTACTTTGCGCTGCGCGTGTTCGTTACTATTAAAATTGACAATCGAATCTGTAAAAAAGTTAGAAGCATAAATATTTTTTTCATCGACCTACGAGGGATGCGTTTGACGAGAATGCATGTATTGCATAAACAAAAAAATGGATGGATGTTGTTTTATTGTGTTTAAAAAAGTTTGTTTTTGAATGTCTTCAGACAACAATCGCTTTTTATGAATCCTAATCAGATTATTTCCTTAAATTCCTTATCATTTCTTCCCATTTAATTCTTTTTAATGAATTTTCAAGAATACTAAAACAATATTTACTGACATTCAATATATGTTGAAAAATCGCATTCATGAATAAAGTGCACCCTTAGTGCACTTCTGTTAGTGAGCAGAGCTGAGTTTGACATTTGCAAAAATAATTATATATTTGTATATTAATAGTTTTAGAATTCAATCATAAATAAGTACCTAGGTACCTACATATCAATTAAAAGTATTTTTCCAAGGTAGCGGGCAAGCCAATTTTCGGACAGTACAACGTCTGTCTGGTCCGCCAGTAAAATTAAATATTTAAAAAAATATTATAATAACCTGCATATATGATAAATTTAGTGTGAAATTCTAAGATTAATGGTGGCGAGGGAAATTAGTGACGATAATTATTATTACTGTGCAATTTTAGCGTTTGTTAAAGTAGCTTCTTCTTTGTTTTGTTTTAGATTTATTACAATAATTATATTTTCCGTGAACTAAGCCCATACATCAGTGTCGCGTGGATACTCGTGCTTTGGTAGTTATGTGTGTTGGACGTTGGTAGTAACGAAATATCAAACTGTGTGGTCATACAATGAAATAGTGAATATGGGCACCTGTAACGTCACTGGCACCACACCACCCTACAATATGAGATATCACCCGGTTTAAATAAATAACCCTTCTCAATACGATTTATGATTCTCTCAGTGATATTATGATACTTTTTTCAGTTTTGCGTTGGAGTTTGCCAATTTTCAACACTTAATTTAATTGAATAATACAATAACGTATTAACTTTGTATGAAATCACTTACTTTCTTATTTGTATAATTTGTATTTTGATTTTGATATAACTGTTTTTCTTCTTTAGAATTTTAGGATTTATTATTTATACTTTGTTTTTCTGGATTGTTATTCTATTGCATCACATGTCATAATAATTTAATTTAATTGTTTTTACTATGTATTTTCATTGTTAATTATTATGATTTGACACGGGCACAGCCTCAAAAGCCGTTATTATAATAATAATTATGGTTTATTAACAAAAATAACAATTACTTTATCTACTATATACACAGTTAGGTAAAAGATTTCTCTGGATTATGTCTAGTCTGCTTAACTAGGTAACTACAACCTGTTTAAGGCAGACATTTTTATGCAAAATAAACAATAATATTACTACCTACTAATTTATAAACTACACAGTTAAACAATATTAATTTATACCATTTATTATGTAAGAATGTTTTTGAGTCAGTTTTCCGATTTTTCTCGACCTAAGCCCAGTAACCAATGTTTGGAAAAATTTATTAAATTGAATAATATGTTCATTTATATTTAAATGAGTGTAATTTTGAATGAATACATAAATAAAATTAAATAAAATAAATAAATAAAATAAACCGACCAGTTTCAGAACATAACTGTTCACGAAAAGCAATTACGTAATTATATCATTTTGCATGGAAAATCACAAAGTGAGTTTATAAAAAATAAAAGAGTTTTTGGAATAGGCGCATAATATTATTGTACAGAAAATAACAACCACCGTTACGCCATTTTCCCGTGGGGGTAGGCAAAGAGAAACACCATATCACTATATTTTTGCATACAAACCTCGCTTCCTCTGCATTCATGCATCTTCTCATGCACGCACGCCAGTACTGAAAATAATAGATACAAACTTTAAAATTTAAAAAATAAAATACTACGCTTTGGTTTTATTTCATTTATCGCATTGATTCCTTTTTACCAACAAATTCATGTCGTATTTTTTCACAACATTTTTTGCGGACACTTGCGACTTTTTTCTGGGTTGTTGAGACGTATGTTTTTTTTTTGCCAACGTTTGACGACACGACATAACCCAAAAATTAAGCATCCGAAATGCCGTGAAAAACCTCGAACTTGAAAATATTTATACCTCTAAATCTTTGAACACAATTTCTAAAGATTAAAAACTAAATTGTGATGGCATCCGGTGCTTATCTACCGAAAATAAGACGCATTTTTAAAATACCATTTTGAAACCATGATGTAAAAGAACAGATCCAAGAAATAAACAAAAAATATTTTTTTTATTAAAAAATTCGGTAAAATCTCACATCAACAATTAGTCTTTTTGTTTTTTTTTAATCAATATATTTCATAAATGGTACATGTTTTTTTTTTCTATACAAATATAATTTTATACATCTAGTAAATGTTATAACTGTAACTCTACAAAAGAAGAGACCGACTCTTGTGCTTGGAGAGTAACTTACACTTTTATAGTTATTTTTTTATTAGAATTTATTTTATTTTGAATAAACGAGTGCACGAGAGAAAAAAAACTTAGAGGATACAAAAGGAAAAACAGAAAATATTAATACATTCATACTAATTAAAATTGAATGCAGTTTTTACACTTGCTCTAAAAATTTCTTTTAATTCACTTTGAATTTATTTATTGATATATTAGTTTTAATAGTTTTTAGTCCATTGGAGAGATTTTTGTTATTTTTGACACCTTTGAAGACTAAACTAATTTTACCATGACTTGTGTGGAATTTAGGGATTTTAATATTATTTTGGTATCTAAGTAACTTATTTATCTCATTTTTTTCATCTTTATAAATGTGTGTAAAGGAATTTATTTTATTAACAATGTCTACTGTACGAACTTTAAATAATTTATACAGAATTTCCGTATTGATTTCTGAGGGTTTCTTTAAAATAACTTTAATAATAAATTTTTGTACTCTTTTAAGGGGGTTTAATATATTGGCATATTCACCACCCTATCCAACAATACCATATTGTAACAAAGATTGAACAATGGAGTAATAAGCTACCTAGAAAAAATCAAAAGATGATAGAAAAAAAAGGTTTACGTTTACTTTATTGTTAGAAATAAAAGAAAATAGTTTGGAAAATTGTAAACAACAGCATTAGTATACAATATTATAAAAGCACAAAATAAGGCCAGTTAAAGGTTAATAAATTACCATTTTTTAAATCTAGTGAAGTCATAAAAAATACCATAATTAATTACTAGGGTGAGTGTATGTGTGTGAGGGAGGGTGAGTGGGGTTGAGTTTGATATGAGTAAATAATAATTGTGTAAATTCATTATCCTTATTCCCTTTCTGCATCTAATGGTGAATAGGGACTTCATTGTTACGCCAATTGCAGCGTATGTTGGCCATGTTTGTTGCACGAAGGTAAGATGTCTTACGTGCCAGTCTAGGGACTGTGAAATATTGTAGTGTAAAAACATTTTTTATTATTTTAATATTTCATGTCGACCATGTCAGGAGTTGAATTTGAAACCTCCTGAATGGTAGGCAAATTAACTGGCTATTAGATCAATTATGAACACACATATATTTATCAATTTTTTTAAAAAAGTATGAGTTCTGATCTCTCTAAATGTCTAAACTTGAATATTCCTCTCTTTAAAAAATCCCTCTATCCGTTAAAATATCTGTAGACTTTTTTGCCTTTTTCGTTATAAGTTACGATAAAAAATAAAGAGCTTACGAAAAGGTCATTGAATACAACAAAGAACTAGCAGTAATATATTCGTGCTAAATGTGTTCACTTTTGCTCAAAGAGCTTTTACTGATAACGCTTGTAAGGAAATAAGAAAAATCTTGATTTATTTACTTTATCGCTTGCACTTTCCGTTTTTCGGTTTGTGCAAATACAATTCACTTCTGCATTAGTACCCGTATCTACCTGTGAACTGAATACATTTGTTTAATGTACTCGATGTATGAATTTGAGTGCTTAACGTTACCACTTGAAAGCCATAAAGCCCGCTGTATTCCGAGCCTTGAGTTTAAATATCTCAATACTGAAATCCCAATCCATCAATGCTTCGTGATAATTCAATTTATTCATCTCTTGTTTTTGTAAGGAAACGTATCGAGGAAAATGGGTACATTCAGAAGTGGGTTTGAACTTTATAAAAACATCATTTTGATCCAGAACAAAATACTTATTTTTATAGTCTGAGATTCATCTCTAAAAGCGAGGATAATAAAGTTAAGAAAGTATTATTTAAAAAAATGCTTTAAATACGCTGAAACCTATACAAACAAGAAAAAGGTTTTAGATATTGCGGAATGGCTAAGACTTCTGACTCACGTACAGATTCCTGGTGACAACACAAAAATCAAACATGATATTTCTCAAGTTTGGGTGTTTTGTGCTTTAATTCATCACTGTAATTGGGGCTCCTGGCGTATTGTGGTGCAAAAAGACGAAGATATATTAAAAATAATTTGTTTTGTTTTGTATTTATAGAGTTTAACAAAATATATAAATTGAAATTACAACAGAGAATTTGAACATTTTAGTGAAGAGAATAGTGAAGTCTAGTCAAATGTTAAATGACATAAACCCCATAAATACGGGATTTATTTATTTATTTATTTATATATACGTCCAATGGGCATTTTTATGGACACATTTATACATTTATGACCTATCATTGACTAATTTAATTGGCTGATTAAATACAATATCTAACATTTAGCATTCTACTTAGGTTTGGACATTCATATTTATTTTACTCAATTCTAACGTATGTAGGTGGAATAATAAAGTCGCTCTGAATCTTTCTCGTATCAATAAGGGTTTCGGCTCTACTTAGAAAAATTAATTGGGAGAATTGAAGAAAACTCCCCAAGGAATTGATTCCAGTCCTTAAAAACAAACATTTGGACCGACTCAAAATATTGTTGATATATTATTTAAACAAAGTAACGACAAAAATGCATAAAAATAAGCATTGACTCAATTCTGTTGAACGCAGAACCATATTTTCCCACAGTATTTATATATATATATGTATATATATTATGTTTTTTTGTGAATTCATCTAATTGACGGTTTTCTTTTTTTCAGGTAAGATTTTTAAAAAAACATCCTCAATTAAACGAATGTACTGAGTTCGAAGATCGCGTTCTCCCATTGGTAAGTTATAAAATAATGCAACTTTACAAATTTATTTGACTTTATCTGTGTTCAGGCGAGTGAAGAATTCAGTTTCGTTTATTTAAAAAAATAAATATCCATGCCAATTTTATAAACGCAAAAGTGTTTTTGTCTGTTTATTTGTCTTTCCTTCACGTCGCGACGGAGTGACCGATCGACTTGATTTTTTGAACAAATATAGCCGAAGAGCTAAGAAATAAGCTATTTTTCACACTTAAAAAAAATGTAATTCCCTCGGGAGAATTCTTAGTGGAAAAAATAATTTTTCCTTTACGCCGCAACTGATTGATGTAATTTCAATAAGGGTAGTAGGAGAGCTGACAAGTGTCACAAACTACTTTTTTCGTTTTGAAAAAATGTTTACTCACTCTTTTAAATCCTCATTGGAAAATTAATTTTTAATGGAACATAAATTAATAATTATTTCTTTTTTTTTTGCACAACAACAGGCCAAAAGTCTCAATTACAGTTGTGGATTACATCACAGAACACCCAGGCTTGAGAAAAATCACATTATTTTTTTTGTGTTCTCACCAGGAATCGAACCCGGAACCTCCCGTGTGTGAGTCAAGCTTTTTGACCACTACACCACGGAGGCCGCCAGAATAACAATGCTACGTCGCGTCGCTACAAACTAAGGGATTATCGTTTTTTTTCGAAAGTGATACTTCAAAAACCGGTTATTGATACAGGCTACTTTTTATTTCGAAAAAATATACAATTTCATCGAGAATTTTTTTATTGTTAATCCACAAAATTAATTAATTATCGTATTTCTCCCTAACACCACGCAAGCTAAGCCGTGGGTTAAAGCTTTGAATACTATAAAGATACGAGTTCATGATAAATAATTCAGGACAATGAAGACTCACTATGCCAATTTATATAACTAGTCGGCGAAGATTCTTTACAAAAAAATATATAATTACACTATTTATCTAATGCAAAATTCTAAACAAGTACCATGAAAATTAATTACAAATTAAAAATAAGCAATACGTTCATAGTACAGTTTTATGTGTGAAATAGAACCGGAACCGTGGATGAAGGCTTTCGACTGCTTTCGACTCTCAGGTAAAAATCCCGAAGAAGAAAATCAAATGGAGATAATTTTTTAACATTGCAATATTTTACCTTCCCTGAACTGGTACCTGAAGCGAAAGACTGATTACCTTATCTACAACTCGAATTTCTTTCGGTTAATGGAATCCAAAAAAAGTCTTACCCATTACACCACGGAGTCCATCTAGTTAGCATTCTAGTACCACTAATTTAGTAGTATGTTTCGCTATTATAATTTTTCTATCCTCGCCTTACTGGATGTATGGAGCACTGCATTGGTATTTCAATTGAAGCATATCTGTATAAATTTTCGGTGATCAGTTTTACTTCTCAAACGCCAGGCAACGGACAATGAAATATTGCAGTTAAAAACTAACTTTCAAATCAATATTCTACATCCCCTCTACCAGGTATCGAGCTCAGTACCTCGAACAATGTAGGCGAATTCGAGGCAGATCAATCTCCACTCAATTTCTCCGCCATCGAGTCAAAAACAATCGTCACGTTTTCTGGTTCTAAATGTGATGTGTGTTCTTCTGGTGTGAAAACGCACAGGACTATTCTTCGTCAGTCTTGTCATTGAGAGTGGCATGTTTAAGTGATATAATAATATCGATACTCAAAAACTTCTTTTATATCAGAGATTTAATTACTCTGTGCTTATTATTACGAGTATTAATTTGTATAAACGTGTTTTTTTTTAAATATCGGTCATGTTTACAGTTTTAAAATTGATTATTTTTTAATGCGCAGTTGTATCGGAATCATTGTTTTGAATTTCCAACAAAACCAATAAATATGATAATTATTAGTGTGACTTGTAGATTGGATATAATACTATAGTGGCAAAGGTTATATGTACGAAGCCTCTAGGAAGTGATAAACAATAATTATTGCAGTCTCGTGATTCAGGAATGTTCATTATCACTAGAAGTATAAGGTGACAGATACACTGCGTTGTTTTTTTAATTAATTTATTTATTCATTTCATTATTTTTACATTTTTTGTTTGCAACCTTGCCCAGCTTACGAGGATACAAACTCCGTTATACTCTCTTCAATCCGCGCCTCATGTCTGAGGACGGTGATCACGCCTGACTCTAGGTATGGCTCATCTGTGGACAGTCTCCCACTATCTGGAACGGTTTTGTGCTATTCTGTAGGCATTCGTCAGTGGTAATCCTCATAATTCAGTGACCAAGTTTTCTCCAAAATAACACAGTTCCCCCTGAAAAAATATCCAAAAAACTGTAGGATTCTTTTCTCGCACATAGATGTTAGTATTTTTTTTATGTCTAGTAGACATATATTTGTACATCTAATTATCCACGGAATCCGCAGCATTCGCAACAAATACCATATATTTTGAAATCTTCGATTTTTTCCTTATCAGATTCTCTCAATGTCCGTTGTAAGCGAGGGAAATAACAATTTCAGTATAAAAAAATTAAATACTCGAAAGGTCGTAAACCAAAATTAAATTACTGTAGTTTATAAGTTAACCTTAAGTTGAAAAAAACCGATGCGAGATACTTACAATTACAATCTATTTCACAAACGAAAAATGCGGTAGGTTGCGCGCCTTCTCTCGTCTCTCTACTCTCTGGTCCCCACAGTGTGTACATAATTTTTTTTTTGCATATGTACGGCCCAAGCCAATTACAACAGTTACATGAAGAAACATATATATACAAGAAACTGAACAAAATTAACGTAAAACTATGTAGCAAAGACTACAAGGGCAATACAATAAAGATATGCAATACATACATGAAAACGAAAGACATAAGACTTCGAGCTAAACCATGCCAATCCAATTTCATCCCACACTGTTTTAGTCGCGAAGAGATCTACGAAAAGCTGGAAGATCTATCCCGAAGAATTCCAAGTCCTGTGACGAATTGACTAATCTACACATTCTGGACATTAGGGCATAAAAATAAACTTTGCTCTTAGAAGATTTAATAAATAGAAGATTTCTGCTTCTGGTGACATGGTTGGGAACATGAAAATAAATTTATTGTAACGGAAATGGGACATCACTTATGGCATTATGTATTTTGAGAATGCATATAAGGTTCTTAAGACAAATAAAGAGATTGCTCTATTTCAAAATAGGAACAATTACCCCTTTGTAATCCGAGCAACCATGCCACTTTTCTTAGAAAACGGTGTTGGACAGATTCGATATGGTCAATATGAGTCCTGTAGAATGGAGACTAAATTAATGAAGCGTATTCTAGATGGAGTCGAACTATAAAGAAATAAAGAGTTTAAAGAATAATTTACATGAATTTTCTGTTGACTTTCTTATTTTTATTTTACTATCACCAACCAGTGTGAATTTCCAATCCGTGCCATGTACCGACCTCTCGCCCCCCCCCCCCCCCCCCCGACTGTCGTGAAAGTGCGAGGTCAACACTTTCTTTAACTTTCTTCCTTTCTTTCGTTAGCACTACCACTTCTGGCTAAAAGGTTATAAACCCTGTTTCTAACGTTTTAGTACTACATTTGTACCAAAACAGTGCTGATCCTTTTTCTTCACATCCCTATTAGAGTATCTGGAGCAGTGCTCGTGGTTAACAGTTGGATATTCAAGTAGCGTGGATATAAAGTTACTACATATTTTTTACTTACAATTTGGTATTAACAAAAACAAAATTTTATCAACAAAGTATAACATTAGAAACAAAACATAAAAAAGGTACTGAGATATAATGAAACGTTGTCGCGTACATTGCCGTGCAAAACGCGTAATAGAGTAAAAAAGACTAACTGTTTATGCCAGTTTACTGCCAATTCAAAGGCGTATGTCGCGCCCTTTTACGCTGCTTTATGCTTACTGACCACTGGTTAGGTTCCGGGACTTAGGTTGAATGGAACACAAGGGTAGCTCAGTGTTGCATTTACTGTTTACACATATATCAATGAAAGAAGGTAACCATTTACTTTTTTAATGCAAAGAAAAGTAATTTGTTTGTTTAGTAAATAACTGGGAAATAATAATAATTAGGGGTTTGTAAAAACATACCTAAAGTATTTGCATACACTCCATTTAAATATTTAATAACCTCTGATATATGTGTGTGCTACAATATATTTTGATAAAAATCTTGTCATAAGTAAATAAATCTAATCTAATCTATATGATTATGATTAGGGGTTTGTAAAAGTTTAGCTAAAGTATTTGCATACAGTTCATTAAAATATTTAATAACCTCTGAAATCGGTACAATATGTTTTGATATAAATCATTCCAGATTGCCTCCTAATAAATAAATAACTGTAAATAATTATAATAAGAAGTTTGTAAAAACTTACCTAAAATATTTGCATACAGTCCATTCAAATATTAAATAACATTTATATACATCCTATTTAAAAAGGAAAATTGAGTCAGGATAAGTCCACACCACAGTGTAGTGATTGACACGCAAGTCAAGTCCACAAAGGTGGATATTTGTATCTGCCATTCGACGGCATTTATATGTTGTTAAAATATATTGTAGAAATTGAATATTTACAACTAAAATATTAATTTTAAAAAAAGGATTTCAATAAAATAGTTAAAATAGTTGGAACTAAATTATTTTGACGAGGCATCTTTTTAATTTTTTTTAAAAGATTATTAATGACATAATTTATTTGAGAATTTAAAAAAAATTCCACGAAATTCGTGTAATTTAAAATCCTTTCAAATTATTGTTGAAAAACAAAATTTAAGATTTTCTTTAATAACTTCCCTCTTTAATCTTTCATGATAAAAGCAGAGCATTAATTTCAAGAAACGTAATCTGCCGGTAGAAAAGTGGTTGTATTTTAGTTACATAAGACTTTTTAGTTTTTTTTTTCATAAATATCTTAGAAAATGATTGTTTATATTTTAATTGGACTACAGTGCAATCGATCTAAGACATAGAAAATGTTGAGTTGCCCCCAACAATGTGATAAAAAAAATATGTAGCCAATCACGATGCAATAATTAATGTTAGAAAGGGCTATACAAACTTTCTTAGTTCACATTTATTTCTGTGTAACTCGTTACCATAGAAAGTACACTAGTTAACGACTGGCAAAATTTCAAAAAATGTGTTTCAAAACATAACTAATTATCTACTTATTACATAAATTGGATTGTTTTAGCGAATAACTCGAATCTGCGGCAAAGTCCATGATCAATGACACACACAATTGCTTAATGATTCAACCTGAAATATAGAGCAACGACCGATAGAGCAAGTTTATTTATTCTGCAAGACTAACAGTATTGGACATAAAACGTCCGTCTACATAAGAACAACGTCCTGCAGTACATTCACGATATGGAGACATTAAAAATTAAGGAACGTAGAACATGGAAACTACAGGGCGTGATAACGCCTAGTCAACCCAGGCAAGTCAGCCCAAAGAGTCAGACTAAGTCAGCTCAACGCAGTTACTCAGTCTCAGCATGTAGTTTAAATGCATTAACTTCAAATCATCACCGTCGCTACGCTTGTGCTTCAGTTCTGTATATTTATTCATCATGTAATGAATACACCTTCAAACACTGAACATCATTTTTCTGTCCACCTCGAACTGGAGTAGGATCTCCAGCCCCCTTAAACACCAAAATTCTGTTTTGTTTTCCATGGTTGCAGTGCAATCGAAGCATTTTTTTTATCGCACATGACGGCATCTTTCTGCGTAGCATCACGTCAAGATAAACATGATGCTGGCGCAGAATCTCGCGGGTCTCGTGGACGGGGGATAGAACAAATGTTGCAATTGTCCGGGAATTGCAGATTTAGCCGCAGTTTTCTTTCATTGTGTAACTTTGTATCCTCGGGTACAAAGTGAATAGAAATGATAAAAATACTGGTGGTACCAGGACGGATTGAAGGATCTCGATCCTGTGGGAATAGTCCGAGGAGAAGGACCGCCTTGGTGACAGCGGTGAGTCTCTCTCATGTCGTTGGTAGATACGCTGCGTTTGTTGTGCCAATTCAATGCCATTTTCCACTATTTCTCTTTTCTCAATACACTATCTTTATATTTGGGAAAACTAAAACGTTATCGTTACAAAGAATAATAAATTGATAATATTACTAGATCGCGTCTCGTTTAAATTATCACCACTATGTTGTATAGTATATTAAGTAAAAATAGCATATCTACCAACACTACATTATTATTTGTAAAACACAACCTTTGTTTGTATAAATTTTAATTGAAGAAACGTTATTTGCCTTTTATCGCTTTTTCAATTTTTATGACATTGTTTTATTTTTAAACGCCACGATTTTTATATTTCATAAAAGATAATATTTTCCTTTGTATATCAAGGTGTGTCAAGAAAAAACAATTAATTATTATTTTACTATTGATTGTGGCGGAATTAACTTCATAACACATAACAAATTATTGTAAAATGACAACTTCGTTTTCAGTGTTAATTTAAATCATTTTAAATTGGAAATTTTTATGGCTTTTTTTAGGCTACAACAGACCAGGAGGCCACATTACATTGGTAAATTACGGTACAGAACCGACGGGCTTGAGATTTTGCCTGGAAACCTGGAATCGAACCCGGAACCTTCCGTGAGTGAGTCAAGCGTCTTGACCACTACACCACGGAAGCCGCCTTATGTTTTCACACATCAATAAGTAAAAATGTGTTAACTTCACACAAGCCAATAAAAAACCCACTTGAACACGCAAGTTTTTTTTTTATTATAACAACAGATTTAATCAATAAATTATTTTTCATTTTACTAATATATTGAGTTTCTGAACTGACGTTTCCACCAGTCTGAAGATGTTGGTCACGACGAAAACTGGTCATTTGTGAAATTTATAAATTAAACTAAATACAGTATTTTTATTATTATAATTTTTATTTTACAAAAGTTTACCAATTATTCAGACAATTAGGAATTAAACTTGTATTTATGACCAATTTTGAAGTTGACTGATGAAAAACTGATTCAATTGTTTATGTACAAAACAAAATTATGACATCAAGAGCTAAGGAAGACGACCTTTAATAGGCCCACAGGACGTAATAACATCGTTCAGTGTGCACCTAGTCACATCATCCAGTTTGATTAATGTCTCACTGTCTTGTATTATATTCGCTATGTAATAAATACCCATCAAACATTAACATCGTTTCTCCTGTAATCTCCAACTGGTGTAAGATCTCTTAACAATAATTAAAAGATTCCGTTTTCATATCACGTCGGAGTCACCACTGTGATCTGTCGTTGGTTGTTTCCTTAATCTTCATGTTGCGTTTTTATAAACAAAAATTTGTATATTTTTAGTCTCATGAGTTTATTTAACTTCTGGGAGAAAAATTTTTGGTTCAATATTTGTATATCTGTGACCATGTATATGAAGAATACAGTTCTGTGTGTAAAATGGAACGAGAACTCTTGATAAGTGTTTTTGACTCAATGGCTGCTCTCAGATAAATAAATATGAATAAGGAAATCAAATGGAGATAAGCCCGCCTCGTTGTGTAGGTAATGGTAGGCACGTTTACCAACTGTTCTTCCTGGGTTCGATTCCCGACAGGGTAAACGTAAAATATTTATTTTAAGGGATGTTTAAACTACAATATTTCATCGTTCCTGGCTTGGCACCTGAAGCGTGGGACTAATCACCTTGCCTTCATGTAACAAATGATCGTAATATGCTGCACTTTGGAATGATGATACTGAATTGTACAACTCGCCAAAAATAATTATGAAAAAATCATACCTCTGCAATAAAAACAATCGTTTGTATGCCACCCTTTACAATAATTTCTCGTTTTAATTTATAAAGTGATTCTTCGGAATGTGGTTTGTGTTTATATATTATGATGAGAGCACCACACGATACATACATTACTGTTAACCCATCGGAAGGAATAAACTCAACAGGTGACGTAAGTTTATGGAGTACTGCTAAACCTTGTCCTTGTAACGAGAGATAACAAAACTGACATTCTGTCCACGAGGTGAGAAGTTTATCGATAAAATTTTAACCCAGCCGTTTTATATTATTTGTTGATTGATAAAATTAAAATATAAATAATAAACAAAACAAATGCATTAAGAAACCGAATGCCAAGATGTAAACAACGTAAAATAATATTTTCATGTCTAGTGCATTATATAGATTATTCGGATGAGTCGGTTTGTGACCCGCGGACGTTAAGTTCAATGTTTGCTCATTGCCCTATCACAATTAGTTCCTCGTTTTCCGACAACATTATTGACAACAAACAGGAAGTTTAAAAAATGCTGTTTTGAAAAACATGTACCATTACATAATAATAAGATTCTCTGCAGTATTCGTACTCATCAAACGTTAGTGTATTTAAAAAATACATTTTGAACTAAAAACTAATTTTTAGAAATAAATTTAGAAACAAAATAACTTCCGTCAGATTCGGCGCAGTCCGATGTATTTAAATATGATTCTACGCTCCTTTTGTACATTATAATTCTATGGTTTAACCCATAGAATTAAGAATAGTCCAGAAACCGCATACGCACATCAAACAGAAGGCGACTCAACTACTCATAAATGAGTGGGTTTACGTTTTGACCAATTAGTTTCATTGTAGACGTTGCTCAGTACGCAACTCCTGATTTGAATTCAACTATGCCGTGTTGTGTCCTTTTAAAGTTTAGAAATACTGCTAGGATCTTAAAGAAACAGTATGCAATCACATTTCATCTGTAATTTGCAAATTAATGTGTACATAACAAATGCATTACTTAAAAATTGAACTATTTTTCCATCTGTCAGATTGTCGAAGAAACAAAATAGAAATTTCGTTAGTGTTGCCAGGGTAGAATTTTTTTTACCCTACTTTGCTCATCTAATAAAAGAACTAATAAAAATTAGACCTCGGATTAAACAACGCCGTGGGGGACATTTGAACGACATTATCTTTAAAACATCAGATATTATTTAACATGATATAAAAATATCCGTTTTATGTCAAATAAAATTTGTTTTATATTTTAAGTTCAAAATTAATTAATTCAATTGCTCTTATTAAATGACCCTTTACTTATTTACTTTATTGTGTCAATCAATTTTTCCGGGTGCACAATAAAATTTTTGAGAAATTAACAGATCACTTTTTTTACCTTACATTTGTGTAATGTTTGTTTTTTCCCCATCAAGCAACATTACTCGGCGACTTCCCGGCAACATTACCCGGCCGGAGTGGGGAAATTATTGGGCACCATCCGATGTATTCAATTATGATTCTAGGCTCCTTCTGGACTATTCTTTTTAATTTACAGTACTACAAATTAAAAATATTAACGAAAATAAATGATGGTGTAATAACTTATATTTATATATATATTATATTTAATCATAAGTTATTTATTAAAAAATACTTGGTAGACTTCCACTTATTTACTATTATTATTCCACTAAATAAGTGGAAGTGTACCAAGTATTTTTAAATTAATAACTTATATATAACTATAAGTTATTGCATCATCATTTATTTTCGTTAATATTTTTAATTTGTAGTAATTTAAATTTGCATTCTCATTTCCAGTTGTTTGCCGTAATTATTTTAAAAACTTTTATTATCCGTCATGAAGTCTTAAATGATAATTATTTTTTTCTCATAAAACTCACGTAAACTTCTCATCTGTTAAAAGTGAGTTATTCAAGCTACAGATAACAGATTTCCAGGGGGTAATATCTTCGTAAAGTTGGTAACTTGAGTATTATGCTAGCGAAGTCAGCTCGATTCTACGAAGTATAAACTTCAGTGAATAGGGAATAGTTTGACAGTGCCAGGGCGAGGCGGTCTCAGGTGGATTCCTTTCTTACACTCGTTAAGGACATATAATGAGAAAATATATCCCATGAGTTTCGTTATTATTGCAACAGGCTGATAAACCTTGCAACGAACAGATTAAAGAGTATAAAATAATATTTATTTCTTTTTAAAAAAAAAAAATCTTTTTTTTTTTCAATTTTTAACACAACGTTATTGCGAGACTAAAGTAGATGCTTACATAAATAATAAACGACTTACTAAAATTTAACATGTTAAATACTTAGGACTAACAATAGACAGACAATTGATATGGACAATTCATGTCAATAATTTAATTAGCAAAGTGGCGACATTGTCGAGTCTTTTTTTAAAAACCAAAAACTTTGTTCCAAAAACGGATTTTTTTTAATGTATGAAGTCTATGTATATAAAAAAAATGTTATACGCAACTACTATGGGGAGCAGGATATCAAAATGACATAGACAGACTACAAAGACAACAAAATAAAATATTAATGTTAGTATATGACCTTCCCTATCTAACTGCAACTAAAGAACTTTTTAAACAAACTAAGCAATTAAATATAACTGAACTTTTTCAACTAGAATCATTAAAATTTATCCATAAATTAGCCACTAATGTAATTGTAGACAAAGAACTAAAACTTCTAAAAAATTGTAGTCAACATGGACATAATACGAGAATATCAGAAAAATACCATATGCAACTTTCTAAAACAAGACAAGGACAATCAAGACGAATGAACCATGGACTGAAATTATGCAATAAACTACCAGCAAAACTAAACAAAAGACTCAGACAAATTTTTCAAAAGATGTAAAAAATATTATTTTGAACAACAGAGTATGAATGAAAAATGTTTATATTATTTTTGTAAAATGAATGTAATAATCCGTAAGGGTTTATAAATAAATTTTCAAATAAAAAAAATAAAATTAATTGCAGTTTTTTTTAAAGGTTTAACATAATATTGTTCATAAACGCTAACATAAATTTGAAACCTCTTGTTCTGGTTATTTATTGCTTTGCTCATGCAGACAAGACTTTTTTCCTAGTAATGTATATATTTGTACCTCAGAGGCAGACGGATTCAAAACCAGAATTTGATGAAATGACATTTCGTTTTTCGTATTCAGTTTATGATCATGCCCATTGCTTTTGAAGAAATGTAAGTCTTATAATAAAAGAACCAACGTATTTAGCGTATTGAGATACTGAAAATATAAATTAAAGGTCTGAATGATTAGAAATCACTTAGAGAAAGTAGATTCTTTAGGCTATTGTTGAACATTTGACGTTTGGATTTGCATCCGTCTGCCTCTGAGGTACAGATATTGTACAATAGTTATTTTTCACGGGTCTGGGTCCGTTCCTTCATTAATCTTTTTGATTTTTATAACTAAGGTGTTCAGAAAGTCAATGTTTCTTTCCGCAGTGTCTTCATTTTTTATCACTTCCTCTGGGTTTTTTAAAAAATTGCCGTATTGTGCGCACATTTGTTTGCAGTTTAACCTCTCGGCGTCAAACATAGGACAATCGTGTAATATATGGAGGAAGTCTTTAGAGATGAGTCCATCGCCAGGCCAGCAATCTGCCACAGCAGATAAGTTTAGAAAACAAAAGTATATTTGTGTCGTATACAAATTTCTAAACCCCTGTATAATTGAAAATGGAATAAAATATGTTTTGATCTAATTTAATGGATTAAAAATAATACTAGAAAATTTTCTGCTTAAGTCCTCTATAAATTAAAATTCTAAAATTCCTCTATAAATTAAGTTTTTAGGCCACTGTCAGTAGGGTCGCAGTGAGTCACATCTTGCTGGAGGGTGTGATTCTTAAAAATGATGCGAACGCCCAGTTGCATTCCACCAGCAGCACTACTGACGAGCCCGACTCGTTAGCGTCCACGTCGCGAACCCTGGGCAATGGGATCACACTCATAATGGTGTGATTAAAGCAGATAACGAGAGGACGACGGGACGAAGTTTCTGGAGTCTCCAAATCAGAACTAACCAGCAAAGGGAAGGTAACCCTGACAGGAAAATCTACGAAAGAAGGGGACGGGAAACCACTCTGGTCATATTTTACCAGGAATCACTACAGCAAGTACATAAGCAGTCGTCCTGCCTGCGGAATATAAAAGTAGCGCGGGACAGAAATGCTTTCGTTGCAGTGATGGCAAACGTCTGGGGAACCCGACAAGGCACTAAAAAAAGAAGGCCATCGTCTATTAAAGGGTTATTTCTAGGCTTAAAATTATCTCTTTATCTTTTTCCACATCCGCTCCTAAGTGAAGCATGTGAGCATCACCAGTGCCTCCAGGAGACCCTATCGCCAGCCCGCATTTCACCTCTTCTGACGTCAATCTAACGCCCCTTAGTTACGCCAAATAAAGTTTAAAAAATCTTCATCGACGGCCTTCCAGGACGGCGTGAGCCCGCAGGTTTAAAGAAGAAGCAACTTGGGTTTAGGTTCTCCTGAGGCATGCGCAGCACGGGTTCAAGGCAGGTCCACCGCCACATCCTCAAGACGCTCGTTATAGGAGGCTGCAGCTTCCGTTCTCGGACTTCAATATTAGTTATAAAAATCAAAATACCTTTTACTTAATATTCAGCAATTCCTAGGTGGGTTGCGAGCTCCTTGTGCATGCTTTTATCCTCAATTATGTGAACTTCCAAGTATTTAAAACTGTCAACTTTCTCAATCCTCTGTCCATTATTATAGAGAGGCTGATCAGGAGTTTTTTTTTTTTTGAAAAGTAAAATCATAGTGCACATTTATCTTAACTATCTCATTAGGCATTATAAAAGTACATATTTTAAAAATAACCAAATAGAGAATTATGGAATACTAGAGCAAAATTAGGGTTGTAAGGAAAGTATTTTTGTTCGGGGTTCCAAGGAACGAAAATAATTTATACACTTCTTAACTCGTCCATGCACTTGACAACAACACATCAGCTATTAATATATCAGTTTCTTATTTGTAAAACTATCGAAATTAAATCATTTTAAATAAAAAGGAATCCAAAGTACAACGAAAGTAATAATTTCAAAACAAATTTAGATTCAGTAGTAAAAATAATTATTCACCAAAGCAATTGCTTAGTAACAAAACTAACTGCGATCTTACATGTTCAGTACTTGATGCAACCGATAAAATTAAATATCTTGGTGTATACATAGACCAAAACTTAAAATGGAAAGACCATATTGGTGAACTAGTTTAACGAATTAGAAAATGTAAATACATATTTATTAGATTAAGTATTATTTTTAAAATCAATCATTTAAAAACAGCTTATTACTCAATTAAAAAATCTTTGTTACAATATGGTATTGTAAGATGGGGTGATGCATATGCCAATATATTAAACCCTCTTAAAATAGTACAAAGATTAATTATTAAAGTAATTTTTAAAGAAACCCTCAACATTCAATATGGAAAGTCTATATAAAATATTTAAGCTTCATACAGTAGACACTCTTTATAAAATAAATTCTGAAGAAAAAATAAAAGAATTTCAGATGAATAAGTCACTCAGATACCAACATAAAATTGAAATTCCTAAATTCCATACAAGTCATGGTCAAAATAGCTTTGTCTTCTAAGGTGTAAAAAATTATGATAATCCTCCCAATGAACCAAAAACTATTAAAAATAATATATCAATTAATAAATTTAAACTTAATCTTAAGAAATTTTTTGATCACGTGTAAAACAACATTAAATTTTAGTTAGTGTGAATGTATTATTGTTTTATGTTTTTTCTTTATATATCCTATGTTTTTATTTTTCTTTCTCATGTACTCGTATTTAAAATTATATAAACTCTTATAAATAAACAACTAAAACAGTGTAAGTCACTCTCCAAACACAAGAGTTAGTCTCTTTTTTTGGAGAGTTACAGTGATATCATTTACTAGATGTGTAAAAGTAGATTTGCTTAGAATTTTATAAAAACGTGTACTTTTTATGAAATTTATTTTTAAAAAAATATATGAAAAAAACTTACTTTCTTGCACGAGTGTTTGCAAAGTAAATCATAATATTATTATCTATTAAAACGTGTTACACAGTGCATTTTTATCTATCGATATTTGAAAGTACTATAACGTTCACCACATCGCGACATTTTAATAAAGGTTTAAAAAGTTTAGAGACAGCGTTATTAAAACATCTTTCATTTCTGGAATAAAATTTTATAAAATTCTCATATCCTACTTAGATAATTTAAATTCTTTATATCTAATGTTTTCATAAAAATTTATTCTGGGATTGGAGAGTAATATATTTATGGAAGACAAACTTTGGATAAATTCCGCCTTTCTTCCAAGCCAAATAATTTATTTCGAAGTTGTATTAAGTTTGCGGAGTATTGCGGTAAAAATGCTTACAAATCTATCGTACAATACTTGCGATAATGTAAAAGTTAGCGCGGATTGTGAGGGAAGTACTAGTCTGTTTAAAGTTTACCAATGGCGGCACAATTTGTAGAATAATGTAATTTGTCCTTTGCATTCGACTGGAGTATTTTTCTGTTCCATTAGGCAGCACTGCGCCGGGAAGGATGCTGCGATGGAAGGCTCGCGACGGAAGATTTTCTAGTGAATTTATTTTTCTGGTACGAGAATATTTTTCTAGATCACTAAATGCATTTACTATCAACGTAGCGTATCGAACTTTGTTTATCGTTATTATGTGCCGGGTTTAATTTATGATAACGTACTTTTCCGAGAAATCTTGCCATTATAATTTATTTTAAAATGTCGCCACCACGGTAAAAATGTTCAATACAATTTAAAACAAAAAGTCAGCTGCACGTATTTCTGTCAAAAGTGTAATTTAGCTCAAGTTCATAGGGTGATTTTTTAAAAAATATATATTTGAAGTTATCCTTATTTCTGCAACTTTCATTATTATTTAAAAAATGTTTAAAAGAATCTTTAGATCTTTTTTTTTCTTTACATTCTTGTATTTTTTAACCTTTTAATACCCGATGTAGCACATTGTCCACATGAACTAAACTATGAACTAAAATATGAAATTAAAACTGAAAGAAAAACTTTTTTTTTTTCATTATTTTCCCCAGTATTTGCATAAAAAAGCACACATAAAAATATGTTTCTAGTAAGAATTAGAAACATTTGGCATCAAAGGGTTAATGTAACTCATCGCTGTAATTGAATCTCTCGGTTTATTGTGGTAGAAAAAAATATAGTATCTACAAACGAATATCATACGAGTTATAATGAGTCAAATGATTATTTGGGTACGAATTCTAAATAATCGAAATGGAGTTAAAAGTGTATGCGAACATTTCTCAAAACATTGTATCTTATTGAAATGACGCACGATATACGCACGATATATTATGAATTAGAAAAGTAACAAATACTACATTAAAAGCCCCAAATCTAGAAGAAAATATTTTCCAAAACAATGACGATAAAAACTATACCCCATTTTCTGTGTAATCGTCATGCAGTCAGCAATACTCGGATTTCCTTTCCAAGACTGTAGTTTATATAAATAATTAATATATTTGTCAGCAATAGTCAATCTCAAGACTTGCGGAATCTTTCTAAGAATATTATTATACGAGTACATAGACTAATACGTTGATGGAAAACTATTGAATAATTTGTTTGTTTACTAACGAAATTAATATTTTGACTTGAGTCAAAAGATATTTAACTAGATTTCTGCTAATTCTAATTATTGTTATTCACGCTATATCAATTTTATGTTTGTAAAGGCGGAAAAATCTAAACGAAGTAAAATATGCTCAAATATCCCAAAACGTTTAAATATGACTTATGATAAACAAGTTCATACTTTATTATAGTATGTATAATCACGTATTACGTATGGTAGAAAGTAATGCTGATATTAATATCTTTAACGATACGTTAAATAATTATAGGAAAACTGTAACGCAATTTATAATATCAAATAGTCACTTATGTTAGTTAGGTAAAATAATATGTAATAACCAGTTTGTAATAATTTATTGTTCTAACTTTCATAACAATCATAGAATTCAATTAAACTAGCCCATTTGAAAAAGGGCAATCGTAAACTTTTTTTTTTCTTCTTTACTTGTTCATGCTGTGTTCACACATAATTGATGAACAATATTTAAACATAACAAATTGTGATTATTTTACAAATGTCGAATGTATTGTTTCTTGTTTGTGAACCATAATAAATGAAATAAAAATAAATAATATTAATTAAATGAAACATTCAATAAAACAAGACTCCTTTTTGAAGTAAGATAACGAAGCAAGCAAGCATTTGGCCTTACTCAAAACATTGTTAAGATAAGAAAATTTAAAAGTTAATTCTCTTCGCAAAACTTTATCGTCTATTAAAGGTTATTCATATTATTAAATATTTTTCAGTTTCAATCCTGGTGGTTGGTTGACAGCAAAGCCCCGTATATGTTCCTCTTATCTTCAAATCATTTAAACAAATTTTAGTTAAATTCTTTGTCTTTATGCGAGTATCAATGTACCCGAGTTCAGACTTAATTTTAAGAGGCGTTAACTACTAATCGTTATAATTATATTTTAATTACATGAAACTTTTAATTACATTGTTTAGCAAAAATATCTTAGAAAGCGGTTATATTTATCTTACATATATATTTTTAAATGGCATGATTTTGAAAGAACGGCGTTTAAAATGCGAAAAATTTGTGATTTCCTTATTTTTTATGAGATCATAGCATTTCCTTTATTGACGTATTCCACTTACTAACTACTAACATAATATTATTGACCGAAAATAACTTGTATATTTATACATTACATTAAAATAAAATGGACATGGCAAACCAAATTATCATTATATTGCAATAAATTATATATTATAATAATTAACATTATATCACTATAACAAAAATTAGCTATCGTATTTCAATAGACACATCTTTGGCAATTTTACAGTGTGATACTTTCTTTAAAAAAATATGAACTTTTGTTCTCCTGTTAACCTTACAAAATGCAGATTCGATAGTATACGTAGGGTAGGGACTGTCGAAAAGATGAAAGATAATACTCGGTATGTAGAATCTTTTCTCTGCTTTGGAATTTCAAAATACACGATTTTATCTTTTATCAGAATTTAAATTTTAAAATTATCAATTGAGTATAACGAGTGTGGGAGAGGATAGTTATAGAAAGTAGAATATTCTATTCCGTTGTTTAACCGTACATTATTATTGCATTAATGGCGGATTCGGTTACCCGGTTAGGGAGGGTAAGGGGTATAATAGGTGGTTGAATAATTTAGTCCGGATTGTGTACCTACCATAATTATTTATTCTGTGTGATTACAATCGATGTGGGCTTTAGGAATAGGAAAATCAAATTGTTTAAAGGTACTCCTATCTGCCTCCCGTGTTCTGCGTTCTGTGCATATTCTAATAATATAATTTATTGACAATTTCATATCAATTGACTGCGAGCACCATATGTTATAGTGGATATTCGTTCCGCTTGCGTATTTTCCATTATTCTAACAAATTTGTTAGGTTAGATATGAAATTGATGATATTATACATTAATAATTACATTAGTAATTCAAATAGATCAAGTCAAAGAAGGAATCGTGTGCTAGAAATGCCACATTGTAAAACGAGTCTAGCACAGAGACATGCTTAGTTTATATTCCCAAAAATGTTTAATCCTTTTTTTACTGATAATATTTTATTGATTCCAAACATTCAAAATCTTCCTTCTTTTAAAAACACGCACTATCCTGGATTTAAACTAAAGTTCAAATTATCTTTTGTTTTCTATGATATATTTTGTTGCTTTTTATATAAGAAATATTTTTATGTTTTTTTATATTTTTTATTTCCCTTTTTAATTACTTTGAAATAAAAAAATACCTTCTCATCTTTTACAGAATATTTTCTTTTCTTTTTTTTATATTACACAAAAATGTTATACCTGTTTTATTTTTGTTCATTTATTATAGGAACAAAAATTCAAAAATATGTATTTCATTGCTGAGTAATTATCCTTTATTTTTTTACTAGTCTGATTTACTTCTTATGTATATTGTAAAAAAAATAAAATAATAACAAATAAAATTAATTTTAAAAAATAACAAACACATTTTTATTTCTCATTTCATTTTATATATTGGTTGGATTTTTTAAACACAATATTATTTTTGTACATAACGAAAAAAACGCATTGATGAACGTATTTAAAAATATTATATTTAACAACATTTTGAGTTTGTCCAAATGTTTGTAAACAGTACCTGGATTCCACCCCATAGGAAGTTATAAAGATTTACATATTACAACAGAAATCGAGAAATTTGAGAAAAGATAATTTTGAATTCTAGGCATTTACAGAGCTTATGACCAGTCATTAGCTGGTTTTAATACCCCCTTTATAGACTGTAACATTCATCATTCGACCTGATCTAGAAAGACTATTTCTTATCACTCCCGGGTCAGAAAAATCAAAATAAGGCTTGATGACGCGTATTTTTTTTACATAAACGGAGTAAATTTCATATTATCTTATCTTTAAAAAATAAAATACAATCCCACCAAGAAATGTCTCTAGACAACCTGAACCCGATTTTTTTATGTACACAAGTACGTACGTGTGAATCTTTTAAAATTAACGAAAGTAATTTATTAAATTAATTGTCGGTGAAAATTATTATCCGAATAAAGCTATTGATTCTCATCTACCTGACATTAATGGGCCTTTTTTATCGTAAAAACAATTTATTGTCTCAACAGGCACTTCTCTGTAATATAAAGTGCCAGCTTTTAATAAACCTGTCAAATTTGCTTTCTTTTTTCTTGGTCAGAGCTTCGTCAATAGAAAAATATAACTTTTTTTACATTTTTAAAGTATTAAAGGTCTACGAAATACTGTCCAGTAAAAAAAAATTTTTTCTCCTTATTAGTAGGATGAAAAATATTTTTTATCTTTAAATTTGCAATTTTGAATTCCCGCAAAATGGTCATTGAATTGGCCACGCTCCCAATACGTCATGATTCATGTTCATTTTCAACTTTGTTTTAAACTGTTTGAATTTTTATAGAGCATCGTCACGAATTTTGACGTCACAATTGTCAATGCCAAACATGTTGCGTTTTTCTAGTGACACGTTTTACATTTCTCCGCAACACCAATATTGATTTAGAAAATACAATTGATTATTCTAAATCCATTTCATATATTTTATAGGTAATCGTCGTTTGTGATATTTTTCTATTGTTTTCCCAAAAAATCTAATATGAAGTAATGAAATATTATGTTAAGACTTTGGTATGCTTATTTTCACTGACGCATGACGGGTGTTGTTTCCATGAAAATGCGACACAAATTTGAAAAAAAATATCATTAAACTTCATATACACCGATGTTTAAAAACGTTAAATGGTTAAGGCGCTTGAATCCTGCAGGGAAGATTTCGAGTTGGATTCCCGGTGAAAACACAAAAATTAAAATGTGGTTTTCTGCAATTTTTAAGCGGAGGCTCAGATGAGTAAGTTTTTGCCGTAAATATATTTTTTTTTAAAGTTAATATTGTTAGTTAAATTAGTAGCATCCATACGCATTTTGTTGAAAAATATGACTTTAAATAATGTAACGTGAGTTATCAAAACAGTGTAACCTGAGTTACTTTTATCTTATTTATGTTTTACATTATTTTTCTGTGATAGTGATTTATTTTATCGTTATTGAAATAAAACATAATCCCTAAAAGTTTTTGCTACCTTTTTTTCTTGCATGTTTAATTAGAACGGAGTTTTAGCATTACATACCTGTGCATAGAACTTCATGTCGCATAATGTAACGTGCGTTACCAAAGTGAAATAAATAAAAATGTGTTTATCTTAATTGATTTTTTTTTCTGAAAATATTTCGTCAATTGATGTTTTATTTATAGTATATACAAAATAAATAATGTTGAAAACGACTCAATTATGAAGGTAAATGTAACGTGAGTTAGTATGGATTAACACGACTAATTACAGGGCATTGCATTAGTTCACTAACCATAATAAATATTTTTAAGCTTTATGAGTAAATAATAATAATGGTTCAAAAAATAAATTCAGTTAAAGCAGTCACCGTGTGGACGGGAGTAAATATATTAGACCATTTCATTGATTAAATTATATTCGAATATGCAGATTTAGTATATATATATATATGTAGAACATATGGTTACATAATTTGGAAATATAATTTTCATATATGTTTGTTTTTACTGGTATGAAATCGTCTCTGAGTCACTGACCGGCTCGTACTACAAATCTATCCAGCCAGTAGTCCTAAAAACTAAAAATAGCCTGGTTCTGTAAACTTAAAGTATCCAACTTAAGTGTGTCCCTCATATGTAGATTGATAATTGGCCATATGGTGTTGGCATCACACCTTTATAGATTTGAAGTAGTGATCTCTGCTTTGTGTTAATGTGAAGAGGAAGATGAGACTGCAGGTCACGTTGTATTAAGCTGCAAATTATCACCTAATGATGAATTTTTATAGATATTTGCGTATTGGGTCTATCTTTTCCACTTAGAGTTCAGCATCTTCTTTCCCTGAACTGTCCCGTGTTTAGTGATGTAATCAGTGTTGCCAACCCTACCGATTGTAGGTAAAATCTACCGTTCCACCAAATTTGAAATGAATTTCTACTGATTTTTAAACATTTCCATTATTTCCATAGATTTTTATACTATTTATTCGTCGTAATATAGGTAATCCACTTATAAATAAACCAAATACACATTTTTTTCTGTTTGCTCAGAAAGCTACTTTTTATGCCATCTGTTTATTATTATGAATACTATACTTTTATCCTTTGGTCTTACATAATACCCACGTTGATCAGTCTGTATTGATAAATAGTGATTCTCGGTTATTTTCTACGCTAATGAATTAAATCCATGTCGTTTCTTTTCATAATTTCGTAGTTTCTATTTTATTAAATGGAATGTCAGCAGATCATTTAATAATAATGAAATGTTGTTGTAACCTGTAACTATTTTCTGCTTAAATTTAGTAGCCTATTTCAGATTAAAATTTTTAAAAACGTAAAAAAAGTTAATTATTGTGATATTGTTAATTAAATCGGCAATGACTTTGTAAAATTTCATTTATAACAAAGTTTTATTTTCATAATAATTTAAGTTATTGTGATTTCACTGGAAATCGAATTAAAAAATCTCACCCATAAGTCCAAGGGGGCCATGTTTTTTTAAAATCCACTCGCATGTTAAGCGAAATTTTGTATCAAAAAAGGTACGGAATTAATTACAGATTAAGAACCTTCGAAGTAGCGAATATGGAATATTTAAAGTTATATTATTTTCTTTACCATGCGAGAGATCTTGGATTCCATTCCCAGCGTAAAATCTTTATTCAAATGACGTTTTTAAACTAGTCCATTTCATAGTCCCTGGACTGACACCTAAATCGTAAGACTGATTATCTTACATTGATGTAAAAAAAAAGGCTGAGATACGTTGCCGTCAGTGCACCGATGCAGTGCCTTATTCACCATCAGGTGCGGAAAGGCAAAAATAAATTAATAAAATTGATGAATAAGTCATCTTATATAAACAGATTGAGAACAGCTGTTTCGGAGGGATGGAGACGACGACGCAGGGCGTAGGTAGAAAGACGGCTAACATCGGGAGAGGTTAGAGCTATTGTAGAGAGCTGTATTTTCTTATCGAATATTTGCAGTCTTGACACTTTTCAAAAGCAAATTAAAACTTGCTTACTAACTATTATCGATGAAAAATAAGGGTGAATATTTCGCGAGAGATTGGGGGGGTAAAAAACGGAAGTTGCCCTACCCCGAGTTTATTTAAAATGTTCAATTAGTGCGTTGGGAAATGCAATAAGCTTATAGCTTTAATTATTATTAATCCAGCAATGAAAGTTTTTTTGGTGAGAGATCGTGTCTTAGTTTTTACGTGTAGATTACAGAAGCTTAAAAAATTACAAAAGTTTTGTGATTTTTCTATGAACCGAACCTTTATTTACTTCGTTTTATTTATTGCCTAATTTTTTTATATTTTTTATGAATTCCATTTTAAATGCATTATTTTTTCTTAAATACCTTATATACTACGGTGATGAGAAAGGTAAAAGTTTATTTTGGTATTTGCATGTTAGTGTAGGGAGTGTCCAGACGAAGAGACGAGTACGTCTCGAAACCGGTAGAAATAAAAAGTCGGTAAGTGGTTCAATACAAATGTTTACTAACATTTATTAAAAATGTTTGACCACAATGTTAATGCTTTGAATATGAATAAAAAAAAGAACTGGTAATGTTTAGGCAATACTTTATTTAATCGCACGAAAGCAGCATTCTCTCGTTTTACAATATACTGTAGTGTACCGGCTAAAATATCTGAGCGATTACTCGGCACTCGTAGCATTAATATTCAGGAGACCGCAGCGAAGTGGAGCAACCGATTCCTCTCCCTCGCCTCCCCCGGCCCGACTACCCGATCCCCGGCTACCCCGAGCCCGCTTAGGGAATCAATTAGCCGTGATCCATGTCCGCACATTTCATTACTCGTTACATAAATAAACTAACTATTTTACACGTATCGTCCGAATCCACACGACACGGTGAAATCTGGGTGGATTAATGTTAATTGTTTTATTTTATTTTTTCATTTGATTATTTAATGGCACTCGGATAAACATCCCGCAGAAGCAAACCGAGTGGAGATTATTCGGCCTTGTGTTGTCAGTATAAAAACATTCACCGTCACGTTAGTTATGTAAAACTTAATGTTTGAGTTTACTGTTTACCATATTGAAGAGCCATATTTATATTTTTTTGAATTATTTTTTGTGTTTCTGATCCTATATTTGTGGTGATATACTCGTGTGTTTTTGTCAACTAATTGCTCGTCCCATCTCAACACAAGACTTTTAGTCCCATGGATTTAGGACTTATGTCTCAAATAATGTGCAATAAACTAATGTATGTAAATAAATAAAAGTTAAAATGTATTAATTAATTTTGACTAGAAGCCTCATGCAATTCGTTAGTCATTAGATTTAATTCAGCAATGCTTTCACTTATAACTTTTATGTCATCAGCAAATATAAGGTGACTCAGATTTGTTCCATCCATCTTCAGCCCCTTGTTATCTCAGTTGAGGGTTTTGAATATTTCTTCTAGGGCCAACGTGAATATCTTTGGTGAAATTGTGTCACCTCGTCGCACACCTTTTTGTGTTTTTATTTTTTCAGTCTTAGTGTCGTCATCAATTATAACAGTCATTGTTGCATTTTCAGAAATAAAATTTATTAATTGTATATATCTAGTCTATTTTTGCATTTTGGAGTGGAGTGCCTCGATAATTGTATATCGATAATATATTACTACGGGGACTATTATCATATCATTTATACACATTATTTATATTAAATTACCAAATCAGTATTGCTTTTTATGCTAAAAACTGAACGCGTCGTTTTAACTCCATTTGACGATTGCTTGTCTATTAACTAAATTTAACAATCATTTTAGATATTAAAATTAGAATTCCTTGCCGACTGCGGCTGTCCTCGTTAAGTTGAATAAAACGTTTTATTGTTTAACGTGAATTGCCATACTAGTAATGTTCTGCAATTAGTAATTTGTAATGTTGTCCTACAATGTAAGGTAATTTGTTCCACCCAACTGTATGACCGGTAATTAGGTTTATATCTAACGAAGGCTTGTGTAGTCTGTACCGTACCTAGTGTTCCACAAAAAGAAACATTTTTTACAGTTTTAATATCTAATTAAAATCTGCAAAATTAAATGTACAGAGAAAAATGGAATTTTTAAAAAGAGGAAATGAGTTACGAAAGAAAGAGTTGGAATTTTAATGAATCCCGTTTTATTCCAAATCTTCTTATATTATATTCTTAACAAAAACAAAATAAAAGTATTTTTTATTTCGCAACAAAAATTATGTTAGGTAACTTCTTTTGAAAAATACAGCACTGATGTATTTGTGTAATAAAACTTAAGTGCTTTTGTTATTACGATATCTGTAAGTTTTTAAGTTATTTTTCCTCAAAAAACGAAAAAATTACACAAATTGTATTTTTCGCCATTTTACTTGTATATGTATGTATTGTTTCTTTTTGTTTCGAAGATTTTCGGTCATTTTTCTCATATAAAAAAAAATATTCAACAAATTATATTAAGAATTTTTTATTATGCATAATGTAATTTACATTGTAAATTTGTTATTAAAATTAAATTTTTTAAAAAAACCTTTATTATACGTAAACAAATCATAGTGTGTTTAAAATCTTTTATTTACATTTTTAAAGTAGCATTTCAATATTTCTTTTAAAATAAGACACCGTTTTCTTCTATTTCATAAAAAAACCTAATTTTAAAACTTACAAAATAATGTAAATTTTATTTAAACGATGAGCCTAAAAATCACATAATTTATTTTTTTAAAAACATAAACATTATTTTTACTCATCAACCAAATAAATGAAGGGTTTTATAAGTTCTTGAACATTTGAGAATAATCTATAATTTTTTTAATAAAAAAATGTACTTTTTTCTGTGATGTAGAGAATAACTGTTTTTTTTAGAATGTTTAATTTGACTTATATTGAATATTCCGATTTATTGATCAAAATGACAAGAAATTTTTAATTGCTCATTATCAACAGTTTTAAATAAGTAATCAAATATTATGATAGTAACGGTATTATTATTTTATCCTTGCGACGCGACGTTGCGTCGAATGAATTTTCTAAAATGTTTTAAAATACGCATATTTTGAATAACTTGAAGACGAGACTTTTTGCTTTCCCGTGGGACTAACGGCACGTATTACGTTACCGCGCTATACTTGTAAGCATTGCTTATTAGAAACAGACGTTATATGTGACGTCAAAATAAGGTAACTCCAACTTCGGACCGTTTTGCATGTACTCGTTTTTTAACCCGAAAATTATAAATAAAAAAATATTTTTTTATGTTTTGATAATTATATCATTAAAATCGTAAAAATCTGTTCTTAATATTGAATACACTTTCAACGTTATTTCCAATTCGTGAAACAACCCTAATTGTGCGATTTTTATTATGTTAATTAAATTATATTATTGTATAAACAAATAACCAAGCATCATTGCCATTTTTATAAAGTACGAGTTTTGTTTTTTTGTACCTTTAATAGTTTAAATAATTATTTTTTATCTAACCGTGTTCTATTTTTTATTTTCTAATAAAATTTATTATTTGTATGTATTATCAGATATATATTTTCTATTTATTATTTCTCGATAATATTGCCTCATTGGGGTGTCCCGTGCCGAGAGAAACATTTTATATAATTTAAAGTGAGCCTTATAAAATATAATAAAATCATCATTTCAAAAACACATTAAACACAATTAGCGTAATCGTCAGACTACACTGGCTCGGAAACAAGTATAGGGAAATCAATATGTTTCGTTTTCCATTGTCGGTTTTAAGATTAAAAATTCTGACGGCGATAAAATAATAACTAAGGTTATACGAATGCTGTAAAAATCACTAACTTTATGGATTTTACATACTTACACTTAAATCATATTGTTTTTTTTTTCCTAAAACTTTTATCATTTCTAAAAATATTTCGTTATGTACGTACCTTATTTTAAGTAATATAAAGCACCTTTTTTTTAATGCAAAAAACATCAGTCGTCCCAGATTAACTATTTTAATAAGCACTATTACTATAAAAATTGTTATTTTACATTGAAAGTTCTTTATATATTGAAATAACCTCATTTGATTAAAAAGTTATGACGTTTTGGAAATCGTACAATCACAACACCTTGTTTCCTAAACATTTGGTTTAATGTGACTCCCTCGGTTTATCATGTAAGGAACAGATAAATAAATATTAAACCTGCATATTAACTTTTGTAATGAAACGCTTGAATTATAATTTTTTGCCTGTCATGTAAAAGCTCTCTAGGCGTAAAAATAAATAAAATCACATATAACTTACAAACTAAAACAGTATAAATAAAAATTATTTCCTACCTATTTGGCCTGATCCACTCATCGATCCGTACGCAACCCACCTCCATTATCCACTTCTTAATAGCAATTTAATAATAATAGCACTCGCTGATCGTCCTTATGGGCAATGGAAGTAGGTTGTACACTTTAATTAACAATAAGACCGATCCTCTTTGACCAAAAATTGTGCTTATTTACAATTTGTCTTTACTAATAAATCAACCAATTGCAACATACGAAGTAGGTACCCACTATTTACGAGCATTTAAATTTTGGTTATATTTTTTAACCAATCATGTATTAATTTTTGCTACAAATTCATCTTTCAATGGGGATACCTATTACCTATAGCACCTGTGGTTGTTTAATTATTAAAACCAACAGTTGTCATTTCAGGCTTTAGTTCCAGTGAAGGCTAACCGCGTTGTTTCTGCGACCATACTCTGCACCCGTTCTCGTCCTTCCCTTCTCCGATAAAGCCTACCGCCTGCAGCTCCCTCCCTCCCTCCCCGTGCGGTACAGGTATAAATACACGTGTAGGTGGTACCGCCTGGACATCAAAATTTTACGCCATTTCGTATCCAATGTGGAGACCATAAAGCTTCGTACATTTTAATATAAACCATCTCCCTAAAATAAGTTCATCAGGGTCTATGGGACTCTCGGAACAACGAAACCTAACGAGAAAAATTGGTTCATACAGAAAAGAATACAAATTGCTTAGTTAAAAATCTACCCTTGAACTACCTCCACTGGAACGACATAACATGTTTATATTGAATACTTATTTCTGTAAATATCTGTCATTGGTTTTATTCTTGGTATATTTTGTTTATTACATTTAAAATTTGTGTTCCTGTTGATGTTCTCAGTAATTAAAATAAAATTAAAATAGTTTAAAAAAATAACAATAACTGCATATTCTAGTATTCATAATATTGATACTGGAGTCGAAACAGTGAGTCATCATTCAAACATTTAATTTACAATTAGCTATTAATTTGCCTCATGGTAAAATAATCAGTGCGTTTGCTTATCATACAAGAAGTTTCTGGTTCAATTTCCCACATTATTGACATGAAATATTTCTTTAAAAAGCTGTTTTAACACTAGAATATTTCATTGTCCCTGGACTGGCACTTGAAGCGTGATCATCTTACTTTCATGTATTATAACAAAAAATATCAAAATACGCTGAAACTAGTACACCAACGTTGTGCACTATACACCATTAGTTGCGAAAGGAGAATAATAAATAAATTAATTAATAATCTTCACTTTGGAGTATTGAAAAAACGCTTTGTAAAAAAATCACCTCATGGCCATGCATGGGTGCAAAAGCTTAACTAAGCAGAAATTATTTCTAACTCATAAATTAAATAATACTAATGATTCAATTTATTTTTAAAAAAGGATGGTTGAAATAATTTAATAATAGTTTATGACTGATTGTGAGAAAAAACCTTTCAACATTTTGAAAAGAATTCAATCTTTCAGATTTTAAAGTTAGATTTTCCTAAGTAATTTTTTTCATTTCAGAATAATTGACATACTTTAACGATGTTTTACAATAAGTATCTTGCTTTCTAGTATATTATCACACAAACACCTAGCTTTATAATTACAAATAAACCATCATATCTTTTGTTTTGCGCCCTTCTTCTTCTTCTTCAGCCTTATTCGCTCCACTGCTGGATAAAGGCCTCTTCCAAACGTCTTTAACGCCCTTAATATGTTCAATCTCACCGTTGTGCCTGCAATACCATATTCGAACTTTCCTTTTTAAAAGTATTCTTAATTTCTGATAAAGATACAATTCAGTTTCAAACAAAGAAATGTTTTTTTTTGTGTGTGTGTTAAAGTGTCTTAACAGAAATTTCCGGCTCAACGACGATTTGCGTCCATATCTCATATATTTATTTCAATACAAAAATTTCATTTTATTGAGATGGATGCATCTCGGCTCTTGAGGTAAAAACCTATGGAAAAAAAAAAAATTTTCAAAAATAATTGAATTTGTTCTGCTTTTTGCATGTCGAAAATTGCAATACTAGGAAAAAATCATTGAAAAAAATATGCATTTCTTAACTTTAAAAATATCATTTAGTTTCAATACATATACGTACATAGTGAAATGAAGTCTTTCAATTAGAATCAAAATATCAAAACTGAGAATGAAATCATAATTATAGGTATTTTAAAGACAGCTTCTTATTTTAAGGAATCTGTTTCAGAAAGTAAAAAATTAAATGTAAATAAAATATAATGCATATATGTATGGATACTATATATATATATCAATTAATAAAAGTAAAACGAAGTGTCTCTTTTAACACGAGCTTTCACTATATTAGAGAGGTAAAAACGTTATTATTAATTATGTATGTACCAACCATTTTGTTATTTTATACTTTTTTGACAATTTTTTTTTCAATAAAAATATAAAAAAATAAAAATCCAAAATGTAAAAGGTTTAAAGGTTGTCAAATCTTCAAAGTTTATGTGAAAAGCAAAATGAGCTTCATGATCGCGTTATGGGAAACCGGTAACTATTGAGTCGATAAAAATTGTATATAAAATTTGATTTGGGAACATAAAAAAAGATGACACAACGTTAACTAAAAATGCTGATGTATGCATACAAAGATCATACCAGACAACAATAACATAACCACATCAAAAAAGCAAAGACAAATTCAGGACGGTCAAAATTAC
Source organism: Micrasema longulum (assembly GCF_059751315.1). Lineage (NCBI taxonomy): Eukaryota > Metazoa > Arthropoda > Insecta > Trichoptera > Brachycentridae > Micrasema > Micrasema longulum. The sequence goes on from NW_028278001.1 coordinate 274,193, forward strand.
CGCACAACACTTTTGTGACATTGTTGTGACTTACCTTACTATGTAAAAAATTACATTGAAGACAAATTTTAAATCAACCTTGAAAAACAAACGATGACTACACTAACCAGAAGAGACATATCATCATCATTATTCCCTTTCCGCACCTAATGGTGCATAGGACACTGAGTTGGTACACCGATCGCAGCGTATCTTAATATTTTTTTGCTACATGAAGGTACGATGATCAGTCTTATGCTACAGATGTCCAAGGACTATGAAATATTCTTGTGCACAACACCCTTTAAAATAAATATTTTATATCAACCATTTCGGGAATCGAACCTGAGACTTTTTGCGTGGTAGGCAAACGCGTTGACCATTACACCACGAGACCGACAAAGACATAACATTGCGTTTTTTTTTATTGTAAATCACATTTGACAGGCGTTGTGTGGCGCAGTTGGTTACACGTCCAGCAGTGAAACTGGCGTTGCGGGATTGATTTCCGCGGTTGCATGAAAAAAATCCACGAAAGATTTTTTCTTAATTGGTTTTAATATTGTGTGTGATGTATTTTTTTATTAACTCCTTCCATATTCCCTCTATCCCACCTGCTGATAAGCTTCTTAATAGAGGTTTAGGTTTTTATTCCTTTTTTTTAAATACAAAAGAAAATAATACATTTTACTACTTTCAAATGCTGTTTTTAATATTACTTTAAATTAACTATTTCATTTTCAGCGTTACTACTGGGAATGTTTATTTATTTTTTTAGACTCGTATATTATAATATTCTAAACTTTGGATGACAAATGTGAATTTTGGTATCAAATATCACCTCGGGTAGAAGGGCATATTGCGCAGCTGTTGCGATGAGGATAATATTGTGTTACGAGCGATGAGTAGATATTATACAGGAACTAACATTTATGGCGAGCAATTTATATTTGCCCAAAACGACATACTAATAATACCTGAAAGTATTTTTTGTATTTCTAAATGTAATAAGATAAACAATTTATTTATTTATATATGCACCCGATGAGCATTTTTAAGGGCACAACATAGAAAATTATTATAAAAGAAAGTAGAAAGACACAATGGTTTATAGTAGACTTGGTGGGAGTGGAAGTGGAAGAGAGGTGTTTATAATTGAATTTGATTCAGTGATCGTTTGAAAGAAGACAACTTGTAATCGAAGAAATTAAAACTGGTACCTGTGTTTGTTAACCATAGAACGAACTATGAAAAGCATAATTAGTTATATGGTTATCGGTATGAAAGAGTAAGTTTTGTCTGAGGTTTCTAGTTGAGATATTTGATTTTATTCAGATCAGTAGTTCAGGCGCATCTTCTTAGATGCGTAGATGCGTAGATGCTTAGAACTCAACTCATTTTTATGAGTCAAGAATTTTAAATAGGACTAGAAGGTCGGATTTATTTCGACGGTCTTGAAGAGAAGATATATTTAAGCTAGTTTCTAAATCAGCCCAACTTTCCGCCTATCTTCTTTTTTTTAAGGAATTACCCGCTATGTTTCTATTTTGAGGCTTGTCAGCAGGTAGAATAAAGGGAATATGGAAGAAGGTAATGAAAAATACACCAAAACACCCAGAAAAGTTGAGAAACAATCTTTCTTGGATTCATTTCTTGCAACTGGCGGGAATCGAACCCACGACGCCAGTTTCACGGTTGGCGGTCTATCCAACAGCGCCACGGCGCCTTAAAAATCGATGTTGAACTGATTCAATATTTTTGATGTGAACATCATAATATGGAGACCAGATAACAGAGGAATACTCTAGGTGCGGGTGAACTAGGGAACAGAAGAGAGTTTTTAAGGATAATAGGGTTTAATTTTCAACAGAGATGGAGACAATTTAAGAGAAGGAAATATTTTCTGATTTAAGTGCCCACTTTGCACCATTTTGTCTGTGTTTTAACAATTCGTATTTCTTCGATTCATCTGTTAATTTGAGTGAAGAGCTGAAACCTGTATTGCTTTGAAGAGATTGATCCGATATCATTATTTCACATGCTAAGCAACGCCTTAGAACTTGTTCAGATGAAGAATGGTGATTGGCACACGGTGTATGATGTAGCCACTTAAACCAGATAATCAGGTAAGACAGGTGAAATCCAGTATTTCGTCTACAATAATTTAGACAAACTCAAAATATCGTTAGCCCAAAGCAAATAGCAATAGTGAGATCAACCCGGAAATTCTGATTTTGAGATACACATGCAGCGATGTTTTAATTTAAATAAATTAATGTTTTAAATAATGCAATATTGAAGTTAGATAGTAAACTTATGTGAAAATATATTATTCATAATCTACTATAAATAATTTTATTCCGTCAGACTCTCCGCACACCTCGAAGTCCGATTATCTGAGAATTGGTTCTACTGAGATATCTCGCTGTTGCTATGGGCTAGCGATATGTACTCGTATAACAAGATAGGTAAATTTCTTAGATTTTCACGGCCGTTTTTAGGCTTTGAAGGTAAATTTAGGCCCCGTTTCTGTGTGGTGATCGACAAAATCTAATTTTTAGGGGTACTCAGCCTGTGTGCCCTCGTGTGCCCTTTTACTCTCGGTGTAATTTTTCTGGTAGTCTTCCGCATTTACACCTTAAGACAGTTTCGTATAATTTAATTTGTAAATACTTGTCTGAAAACGGTTTGATTCCGTGTTTTTTAAGAATGTTGGCATTTTTGTCCGTAATATTCTTTACATGCGGCAAGCAAGTGGTCGCTTTATTATATTCGCCAGTATCGCTAAATTAAAAACTTTAAAAAAAATAACGATGATAGTACGATGCATGCAAATTTTAAATATTTATTTATGGCTTCGTTTGATAGTTATTAAACAATTTTTTAAAATAAAAAAACCAATGAATTTCATCGTTGTTAGATTACATAAACCAGTTTGCCCCCCAGTGCGACTTACTTGGCAAAGTTTTTCAACGTTTCCTAGAATTACGGAATGTTTCCATAAAGTTCAAATCACTTTTAAATTATTCCCAAAACTCACGGTTCTAGCGCCCTTCACACTTTACACTCTGACATAATAAATCCTCGACCGATCCTCAGTGGAAATCTCAAAGGATTCCATTCTCCGGTATTTCGTTAGTCCTCACTTGCCCCTGCTCTTACCGTCCACGCAAACATCAAAGGTGAGAATTCTGTGCCAGAATGTTTTGGCTTATCTCCTCGGCGAACTTTAGGAATAATCGCACAACGCGAGAATAGATAACGGATAATACTCTTAATTAGTAGAATGAAATAATTGAATTCATATTTTAAGGTCAAAGAAGAAGTTAGTTTCAATATTTAAAATGTTTTCAGGCGTTGTTGCCTAGTAGATGAAATTATTCAGTCGGATGAATCTCACTCCCTTCAGTAAAAGTTTCAGCTCTTTAACTTTACAAAAATCCATGAATGTTACACAGCCTATGAAGTTAATCCTCATCTCTCGGACACGGTGGTGAATGTGAAAAAGAACCAGAATCATATTTTGAATCAAATATGTGTAGGCTATCATTATCTGGCTATCCTGAAAATTGATTTCCATTTCTTAATATCTGTACCTCAGAGGCAGACGGATGCAAATCCAGAATTCCGTGAAATTACATTTCGATTTTCGTATCCAGTTTATGATCAAATCCATTGATTTTGAATAAATGTAAGTCATATAATGAAAGAACCAATGTACTTAGATACTGAAAATACAAATTAATGCTTTGAATTAGTAAAAAATATTATGAATATTTAAAGCATTAACTTTGTGGTCGAACATTTTACTAAATGTTATTAAATATTTGTATATAGCCACTTACCGACTTTTCTGGTCTGTTTTTTCTGGTTTTGGCGGGAAAACAAATTCCCACGCGGGTGCGGGGCGAGAAATAGCGGGGGCGAAGCCCCAGGGCTTCTACGATATAGTGGACTGTTTAAATTTTAATATATTGGTGAATATCTTCGATATGCGGTATGCAATGTCAACCAGTCACAACTCCAACAAATGAAATGGATCAGGAATGGAAGCCACTAACCTGGTTCGTTCTTGATGGAATTGCGGTCCGACTGGTCAATTGCGAGCGGCACCAACGCTAGGATAGGCCCCCGATCTGGAGCTGAACACTGGTGGTTGGTGGAAACAAATGGTGATGCGGCACACGTTTGGCGAAAAAATATACAACACGAGGTCTTGCTGTGGCGGGTTATCAAGGGATACTGAAGGTGGGAAGTGAACAGTTATTGTGGGTAAAGGATATTGAAGTGTAACAATAATCGATAAATGCATACCCACATAATTCGCAACCAGGTTTAATTGGTGTCTTGGCGAAGAGACGGGTAGACATAGAAAAGTTGGTTTTTTGAAATAATATATAAATCATCACATTACCTTCATGAAACAGACGATCAATATATGCCGCAATTGGTGTAAGAACGCTGCGCCCTATACACCATCTGGTGCGGATAAGTAGTATAAAGACATGGTGATGGTGGTGAGGTATTTCAACCAGAGATGGAGAACTTCTTTAAGAAGAAAACAAGTCTACACATTTACAGGTGTTATGACATGTCTTTGGCAGCTTTCAGTGATCACTTTACACTCTAAGTAGTAATTACCATTCAGCCTTTGTTTAAACATCCGTAAGTCTTCAATTTCCTTAAGTAAAATAACTGAAGTTTTTGTTGATGCCGGTGAAATTTGCCTTTATTATTTTATTTGCCAGGTAACGACTGTTTTTTTTTTTTTTTTTTCTAAAAACACTTGCCTCAAACACACGACGTATTAATCAAATTGCTTGTTTATGTTTTACTTCTCTAAACTAAACCATCCAAAATATTTTAAGTATGTTCAAATGTTTGTAGACAGAATATGCTAAATGGTGAATATGCACAGTGTGTAAAGTAGCCACTTAAATCAGCAAACGACACGTCATAAGCTCTGTAAATGCCTAGATTTTCATATTCTTTTCTTAAAAACTGGAACTCAATTCTGGAACAAATCTAACTAACACGGGATCACCAAAAATATACACATATTGATCACTGTCCTCTGGTTTTAAGTCCGCAACAGAAAGTTTTTTTTTGGGAAAGTTAGTTTACTGCATAAAGTAGTGCGCAAATATCTGGTGTTAAACGTTACAGTTAAAAGCCATTTTAAGGATAGGAATATAGTACGATATAATGTTTCATTATTTGGAGTCGCATTCTGTGAAAGTAATAAATCTCGTGGCACAGAATTGTCATAACTTTTCATCGTTAATCATTCGGCATTCTGTAAAAGTGAAGTGTAAAAATAAGAGTTCCTCTCGTGACCCGAGTACGGAGGACGGAGGGGGTAAAAACTCCCCGTTCCGCGCCTCACAAGCGATGAGCCCTTGCCGTTAGTTTTGTTTCATCATCATCATAAGCTCGACAGCCCCGGGTGGGCTTCGGCTGAATCCAGGAGTCTCCTCCACCACACTTCCTCACTTCCAACGCTGTCGTATCTGCACTGATGCAGTCCATCCATCGCATTTTGGGCCTTCTTGGTCTTCTTCATCCTTGTGGCACAAAGAGAGATCGTCCATTCCATTAATAATGATAAAAAAATTGTCCTGTATTCGAGAACAAAAAAGGTCGATGTGAAATGTATAATTTGAAGAAAATAGTATTATGCCCTTACTTAAAGTTCTCACATTGTTAAGTGTATTTTTGCTGCAATCATAAGAATAATTGTATGAATGAATATCATAATATCGCTTAGTGCTAATTTTTTAATAAATGGTTACCGCAAGGGACACGAAAGTCTTATTTTTTTTATGTATACACGGCACGTAGTGCCTTTTACTTTACAAAAAATACATATTGTGTAGAAAAAGAACACTTCAAATGATATACAGTAGATAAACGATAAAAAAAGGGAAAAAAGTTCATATGTACATATTATAACACAATAGTTTCATTCAATGAAGACGCTAACATATTGTGTAAAAAATAAATCATTAAAAGGAATATAAAAATTAGAGTGCGAATTATTTTTATTTTTTTTAAAGTTATATTTTTTATAAGGACACGTAGTATTCACCAAAAGCTAAATAATGAAAAAAATATTTTAAACAAAGATTTTTGATACTATGGACAGGAAAAGGTTGATTAAGAAATAATGCATTTTAGTTCCCTCCTTAAAATCCTATGCATAATTCTTTAGCATTTAGGTAAAACGGTATTTGTCACCATTAGCTCATTGTGCCGGGGAGCCATTTAAAACTTCTTGTTGATTTATTTATTTGACATATAATTTTGAGCGCTTTATTAGAGTTAACTTTAATCGCGTAAACTTAAAAATAATATTTGAAACCACTTATTAAATTCCAAAAACAGTTACGACGTTTGCTCAGAGGAATTTCTCTTTTGTGGCTCCAAAAGTGTTCGGTGTCATGGATGAACATATTAAGTTCTTCGAAACGATAACCATTTTCAAAAGGAGTGTGCAAGTCTGGATTTTGACTAAAGGAAAAGACCATTGCTGGAAACTGCTGCGAGATATTACATAGATTTAAATACTATTAAGCGTGTTGTTCAGATGCCCTTTGAAATACATGTAGGTTTATGTACTAGTATTTCATTTTTATTTTTGCTATTATTTAATTATGTACGTCATTCCACTTTTCATTGTATCCCAACTCAACACAGGGCCTTTAGCTTCATAGAGTTTGGGATACGTTATTATTATATATTTGTTTGTAATATTTAAGTGTTTGGATAAATAAAAATAAAAAAAACAAAAAATCTGTGGAGCGGTACAATTAGTCGTATTTATTTCTTCTCACGTTTAGTTTTTATAAGTGGTTAAAGGCAATTTTTCTAAACGTTATATCTCCTTTTTTTATTTAACAGTATCTCCGAATTATACGACGTTAACTAATTTTATTATTAAAATATTGAAAGCAATAAAATGTTTCTTCCGTAGACTTTTTACAGCGGAACTGCAAACTTAACTGATTTTCTTCATTTTACTGAAATGTACCGCTTTAACTAAATGCCACATGCATATTATATTCACAACATTACCGTTTCCTCCTGTTCGCCATGAACGTAGACCCCTACAGTAGCTCCCTCCGGTTACTCTCGCCCCCACCCTCACCCCCTGGGTCCAGCGCCGTACTGCAGCTAGCGACGGATACTACATTATACATACTGGGGAATACCATCTCCGGAGGTCAAGGCGAGATCAGAGTTAACGATTAAATTAGAAATTTACCTCAACTGCTCTTGTTTCTGCCCTCTTAACAAATACAGATTGACATATTACGTATCATAACACCTTAATCGATTTGGCACAAAGCCAAACACAAATTAAATCGAATCAAATCAATTCCTTTTGTATTTTTTTCCGAACAAGTACACAGTTATTAATAATACTTCAAATATAAATTTATTGCAACAGAGAGGGAAAGCCTTTCTGAGAAGGTAATATGAAAGTCTAGGCATTTACAGCGTTTATGACATGCAATTGGCTGGTTTAAGTGAACACATTCCACACTGGAAAATTCATAATTCTCCGCATATTTGAACATCCATATTTCTTAACTCCTTTCATCCTTTACTGGTGTTGATGAGATTCATCTGGCTGAATTATTTCCCTTACTACCCAATTACAGGTCATAAGCACTGTAAGTGCCTACACTTCCATATTATCTTCCACTTCTTTTCCAATCTTAATAACTCCCTAGGGAGTTAAATCCAGTCTTGTCTACAAATATTTGGACATATTATATTTGCAAACGCTTACGTTTATCTAAACACCTAGTCTCATACAAATACAACATTATCATTAAGTACTGCATTGGTACACCAATCGCAGCGTATTTCGATCAGTTTTTCGATACTTGAAGATAAGATGATCAGTCTTACGCTTCAGGTACCATATAGTACCATTCCAGAGATTATGAAATATTCTGGTGTGCAAACGCCCTTCTAAATAAATATTCCTTTTCAACCATGCCGGGAATCGAACCTGAGACCTCTTGTTTGGTACGCAAACGCGCTGACCATTTCACCACGAGGCTGACAAATACATATATACGCACGCACACATTATAGAATGTACTATGATTCAATATGTATGCTTATTATGTCTAGAAATTTTGCTGGTCGGTCTTTCAACCTTATCTCTTTTATGTAATATAATAATTGTCGACAATATTTCTATCCAATAAATAATATTATGAATGTCGTACAAGTATGGTTTTTCGGTTTTAGATATAAACGCCAGAATTTACGTCCGAAATCCATGCGTGTTGGCTCATACGACGCAGCTTAAAATGCTGAGAAATGCGGTATGCCTAATATACCAATACATAATTCAATTTCGGCTATTGTGGAGCATCAATCACCTACCTTTTGTACTGTTTATTTGTATATTTATTTAAATCAGGGCCGCAATTATAAGAGGAAGTGAACAGAGTTATCTCCGACTGTAATAAAGTAAAATCGAAGTTTATGTACAAAAAATGCGTTTACAAAAATTTTTGAGTATCTTCACCTGTAACCTGTAATTGAACATGTTTAAAAAAATGCGTGCATATTCAATTTTTCTTACAGAAAATTTTATTTTACTTTATAGATAAAATTGAATATAGCTGTTTACTTTCCATTATAATACGGGCCAAGGCAGTTACCACTTTTTTTTTATATTTTCACACTTGGACCTTTGATGTTCATGTTATGATGTTTCATATTACCTACAATTTTATATTTTTTACTTATTTGTGTTTGTATTTTTTTCAGGTAAGAAAACTTTACACGTTTTAAAGAGACTAGTTCGTGCTGAGAGTTACTTCGTGAAAAATATGTAAGTTTTCTTTAAATATAATAAAAAAATATTTTAAATGTTAGAATTTCTATCACGTATAAAATATCATACCTATTTATGAGGCATGTTCGGAAAGTAACAGGGTGTGTTATTTTTAGTTTTTTTTTAGGGTTGCCAACACTGAGTGGTAGAGGGTCTCCTGGGGTGGTATTCTGAATTTTCTCTACCCTCTAGAGAGTGGTAAATTTTGAGTTTTTTTTTTAATGCAACGACACTTTGCTTCATTTAATGGCCACATTGATGATTAAACGTCAAATGATGTATAAAACTGTTAAAAAAACGGAAAAAAAAACAAACACGGTTTGGTTAATTTAACCTCATTAAGTGTTTTAAGTGATGTTTAAGGTTGTAATAATGTTTTGAATGGAAATCATCACGTTTGATTTCAAGTGTTTATATTTATTTGACGTTTAATTATTAGTGTGGCCAGATATAAAAGAAAGTATAAATGCGAGCAAAAAATATAAATCCTTAAATTATTAATTCTCTAGGGAAAAGAGAGGATTCAGAATACCATTTCTGACAGAGTGAGCATCGAAGGAACACGGTAGTGCGTAAACTCACATTGTAGTGTCCGGTTGCGTTAAAGATGTCAGTAAGAAATCCCGCTAAGTGCAAGCCACGTGCTGTGACCCGCTTCCTACTCGCTGAAGGAAAAACACCTACCGACATATTTTCCCGAATCAAAACGGTTTATGGCGAAGCTGTTATGAACAAAAAGAGTGAGTTTAAATGGAGTAGGGAGTTACACGGAGGCAGAATAAACATTAACAAATTAAAAACACAATTTCTGGCAAAAAAATCATGGCCTCAATGTTTTGGGACAGAAAAAGCACCATTTTGGTCTAATTTCTGCCTCAGGGGAAGACTATCAATGCATAACGGTATTGTGATACCCTTTAAAAATTCAAAAACAGCCTTCGAAGTGAAAGGAAAGGAGTGCGGTTGTTGCACGATAGCGCCCGTCCTCACGCAGCCAGCCACCGAGGCGATCTTGGACCCATTTGGTTGGGATGTTTTTAACCATCTCCGGTATTTTCTTGGCTTGGGACCTTCAGATTATCTTTTCACCTCCCCGAAGGCACACATTATCTTTTCACTTTAGATAACAATTACATTATTTTTATTAGCTCAAGGTATGTATTGTGAAATCTGCTTAATTCACAAAAAATAACGTGAAAAACATGATTGAAAACAATATTGATCAATAATATTTAACATTATTATTTAACTTTTCTTCTTTCTGTCAGTGACACGACATTCCAATATCCTTATTGTATAAATCTATAAATATTTTATCCGTTAGAGCTTTATTGTGGTCCAGACTGGTTTCTCAACATGCGTCTCTATCTGAATAATATAAATAAATTGGAGCATGTATATAATACTAGGTTCACTGGTGTAGATAAACAATCTCTCCCTTAAGTCAATAATAAATACGAGAAAAAAACACTAGAGTACAACCAAAAACGTATAATATGCTCTCATTAAATATTTAAAAAAACAAAAACTTATCAGGCTCAAGAGAAAGACGTATGTTAAAAATCTGGATTTAAGAAAGTGGTAAACATTGGTTTTTTGTGTTTTTCTTTTTTATTCGGACAAATTTTTATTTTTCTACGTTTAACATATTTTCGATGCACATGGGAATACACATTTTCTTTTTTTTCCTTGGTAATAAGAGTTTTTATATGTTAAAGAATATAAGAGATAAGATTATGCATAAACCTATATTATAAGAACTTGACTATAATATAACTTAAATATAAACAGCTATTGACAAACTGCATTTTATGCAATTCAGTAGGACTTCATAATTTGTATTTTTTAAATAAATAAATAAATGAAATAAAATAATAATAAAAAATGAAACTTTTTTAATAACATTTTGTATATGAAATACGAAAAGAACTCGTCAGTACAGAATTATACATATTATATTATAATTCAGATCACAATTAACAAGTATTACTCATTGGGGCTGCGGCCCGGCCGTATTGGCATGTTTATATAAAGATAAATCTCAATCAATTTGATTCAATATTTTGATCTGGGAGATATAATGGGGCACCAAACACTTGTTACAAGCGTCGTATTATATTCCTCGGCTTGTCCAACAGTGAAGTTAGTTTAGCACATCTACACTCTACAGTACTTGGATCAAATCATTCATTTGATAATGTCGATCATAATCATCTTACATTCTGCCATAGCTACATACACTCTCGTGTTGTGGTAGTTAAGAACGAAACAGCTCACAGCTGCTGGTGAACACAAATCAAATCTAATAAAAATGTCTGGCTTATTCTCATAACCACCATAGTAGATAATTATTTTACAAAAATTTTAAAATCTCAGTTTAAGTCTGCGAAGACCTTTAGTCTAGAATTCAGATAATCATCTGCACAAACATGCAAATACAAAAATTATCTTTACCGTCACCGTGTTTGCATCCCTTTTAACTTTGCATCTAATTTATGAATATTTTTCTTAAATACGATGTATACTACGGAGACGGTAAAGGTGTTAGTGTATTTAAGTATTGGCATTTTGGTGGAGTGAGTGTCCTGGCAAAGAGACGGGTGCGTGTCGAAACCGGTAGACATAAAAAGTTGGTAAGTGGTTAAATACTAATGTTTACCAACATTCATCATTTTTGACCATAAAGTTGATGCTTTGAACATAAAAAATAACATGTAAATATTTTAACTCTGACAAAAGCTTTGTCGAAAAGTAATAGATCAACGTTTCAAGGGATTTTATTTAGATCGACAAATATGTTTAAACTGAGGGGTAAAATTTTTAATTTTATTTAATATTAGCATTTTTATAATTTACTCAAATATTTAAATTTTTGTGGCCGTTTTCAACGAGTTGTATCACTACTATAAAATGAAAATTAAGTTAGGGTAGACTGGGGTTCGAACCTCGGATCTCTTATCCGCGAGTGGGCAACACTAGCCGCAGGACCACAACCCGATTCAAAGTTAATTTTAAAGCCGATTTTAAGTCAATTCTCGGTATTAAAAATAGTTTTATAAAAAACTTCGTGCATTCATGATTTTCTCTGTTTTTTTTATAAATCTGAATTGAAATATTTAACCGTTATCAAAATGGACAAAAAAATTTACGGCTATGGGTGAAATAATAACAAGATATTCTGTCAATTTTCAAACCTGAATATTTCCGTAAAATAAATAAAACTCCTTTGTTTTTAACCATTTTTTTTCCACTCACCTGTCTCAAAGCTAAACAAGCTTCTTTCTCGAGGTTTGAGAAATTCATTGATTAAATATCAAATCTAAAACAAAAACGCAAACTTGTACATAAATATTTATATTCTACTCCCACTGTAAATAAAGCAAACCCACCTAAACAATGGAGGCGGTGAAATTCAAATATGTGATTGCGCAGCAGGATATTACGTCGCGAAACGTAAATATTTTGACATTTAATATTAGGTGTTCACGGATGATGCATTGTGATCGCGAATACGATAAACAACCATGGTGATAAATTTTTATCACGTCGCCTATGAGCACGTCGATAGTTATTTGTGATTGGGCTACAGTACGTACTAAACTAGTGGACACAATTTAAGCAGTTTGGTGACCTTGATATATTATATCGGTAGGATAACAAATGACATAGACACGTTATGTTGCTATAATATATCTGACATGTTCTGACTGGACGGGACACACCTCACATCGAAATAGAACCAAATATTGCAACATGTCAACGTGTCATTGTCAAAGTGTCTTTTGTATTCCGAACCGTATCTTCCGACTGATTTACATAAATATTATTCAGACATGAACTTATGCATCTCTGATATTTGGGTTAAGTGTTGCATTTGTCGGTGCATTTTGGCATTATTTAAGACGGAAAACCTCGAAATAATTCAATTAAATATGTGCAAAAGCTAAAATTATTAATATCATCATGCATCTAATCGCACCCAATAATGCATAGGGCACTGACTGCATTGATCATGATCTTGAAGACAATGTCATCAGTCTGCCCTTTTAAGTGCTAGTCCAGAGACAGTGAAATATTGCAGTTTTTTTTTCTTTTATCTAGGAAACATACAGTACAGTTACATAGTTTTATATTTTACACCAGTAAAGTTTCCATATTATATAATATTTAAGGTTATCAATGAAAGTACAAAAAAGAGTAAAAAAACATAAATGGAGGTTGTTTAAAAATTAAAATTAAAGTAAAAAAAAGTTATTTAAAAGTTTGTAGTTTGTATTTACAAATATAAATACTATTTAATATGAAGAATTTATTTTTTTTAAAGTAATTAAAAGGTAAGAATTAAAATAAAGGGTGAAAAACTTACTCGGATATAAAAAAAATAAAAAATATTTTCAAAAAGGAAAAACATAAATATACACTTACATATTTAATGGGATTCAAAGAAACGGTGAGAAGAATATTTAAACGAAATAATATAAGAAACAAATTTAAGTCAATTTAAAACAATAAATTTAAAGCAGTGTAAAACCCTTAGAGTGATAACCTACATAATAGAGTTGCCCATACAGAGAAAAAACATTCTATGATTATTGACCACGTAGTTAGCTACATATTACAGCAAAACAACGGGCCGGGCCGTACGTACCCTCTGTCGAGAATTTTATCATTTTTTTATTTTATTCAGAAAACATACAGTCTTACATAATAGGTATTAAAAACAGCGATTTTCTAACATAAAAAGATCAATTAAGTTTCCATAAATTATGCAAAAGATTTAAACATGAAATGTGAAAAAAAAAATAAACAAAAAACTCAAGTGAGAAAAGAATAACTGTTGACATTTGCGTTTTCCATGGTAACCTCCATTGGATATCAATAAAAATACCGTATGCACCCTCCGAGTCATCCATAAACACACACATGAACGCACATATAAAACATACACTACATATACATTACATGCGGTACATATACACAACATAAACCACTCAACGTGTACATTCAGTAACTATCCCAAATAATCAACTACAATAATAAATTTTCTGTATAAATGCAACGTGCAGTTGAAAATGACTACATTAATACTGAGTCCATTTTATTTTTTACCGGTACGTCTTATGAATGAATTTAAGGTAGAATTCGAGGATAAACATATTACCTAATTATGTAAAAGATTAAAGACAGTTATAGGCAGCATGTTTAGAATAAAATATTTTGTACCAATAAAAACATTAAGACTTATTTATCAATCATTAGGTACGGTATTACAAGTTGGGGCCATTCTTGTAAAACCAACATCAAAAAAATTCAACCTTTATAAAACTCGGCTCTGAAATTAATTAACAGATTAGCTACAATTGATAAGGAAGAGGTAGGTACCCGAACTTTTTAAAAAGCAAGGGTGCCTGTCCGTAAATGTTATTTTTTGGCTCAAATTTGTTGCTAGATATCGATTTGATAGTAACTAACAGAAAAGGTTTATACATACACACAATACAAAGCTGGCACAACGTGAAAGCTTGTCGGTACCGGGATATGTTAACAAGTATGGCAAAAAAAACCTTCATTATACAATTACTAAAATTTTTAATAAAATTTCTAAGCAGATCTTTAAAAAAATGTTGATAAAACTAATTAATAATTAAATGGCTCATATGTAACAAAGCTTTATATTGATTATTATTTTATGTTAACAATCATCTATTAATTTTTTTATAAACAAATTGTGTGTAAAAATACGTATGCTTTTAGTTCTTAATAATGTTTATATTACTTTTTAAAATTACATAATTTCTCTAACGTTTTTCTTTGTAAAGGAAAAATAAGAAACCTGCTGACAAGCCGGTTTCACGGTTTAGTGGGTTTCATTATTTTTCCTTTTATTTTTTTTTTCTGTTTATATTTACCTTCTTAAATAAAAATAAATACAAAAAAATAATAATTGTTTGCACAAGTTGGTATATAAAAAATAGAATTTTATCTGATAAAGCGAAGAGGACAACGGAAACCAATATTTTTTAAAAGGTACGGCGAATCAACCATATTATTTAGAATATTTTTATTTTTTTAAATTAAATTAAAGGCACAAACCAAACTAAAAATTTCGAACGCTTTTGTTTTATGCAATTGAGTTTAAATACTTCGGTAGAGAGTTATTCATCATCACCATCATTCCCTTTCCGTACCTAATGGTGCATGGGGCACTGCATCGGTAACCAATCGCAGCTTATCATGATCATTTTTATTACATAAAGGTAAGATGATCAGTCTTACGCTTCAAGTCCCAGTCTAGGGACTATGATATATTTTAGTGTAAAAACCCTATTTTAAATATGTAATTAATATCAACCATGTTGGGAATCGAACCCGAGACCTCTTGCATGATAAGCAAACGCGCTGACCACTATACCACGAGGCCGACAAGAAAATTATTACTCTGAGGTAAAACCACATTTTTGGAAAATATTTCACGTCCACCTTGCGAAGAATCAAATTCAGAACCTCAAGCATGGCACGCGAATATGACATCCATTGCATTACCTACACTACAAGGTGGACTAATAAATCCCTACCCGATTTCGTTTTTCAGGATTTTCACTTTAAGCTATTGAGAGGAAAACGCTTTTTCAGGATTCTGGTTCTATTTCACACACAAAACTACATTATTTATTCGCTCAGACACGTAAAACATAGTACAGGAATTCCAACAGATACCAAGAGCACCGGCAATTGGTTCACGCGATCACTTTACAAATATTCTATAAAATTCTAAGCGGATTAAACCCATAATTCTATTTCTTCGTTTTCATTTGTCAGAGCAGTAGTAGTCATAGTGCAAGAAGGAAGTACGTCGCGAGGATTCGTCTCCATCTATCCTTATTTTCAGTATTTCTGGAGGCATCCTGAAGACAGGCGCCAGTTGCCGCTGTCACTAAGCCGGTCTATCTCTGGGACTGTTTTACGGGATCTAGATCCTTCGATCCGTCCTGGTATGGTAATTATTTCCGTCGTCGCTGTTCATGTAATTTATTTTCCAATACTTGGAGAACTGAAACATTTTATCAATGTACACTCCATGAGACCCGCAACGTTCTTCGCCAGTTCCACATTTTACCATTTTCTCTTAAACACCCGCGTTCGGCAGCGTATATGGAAAAATAGGGGTTTAAGGGCATTTTTTTTCACTTTCCAAATGCATAATTTCATAGCGCAAACATTTTTAATTCTAGTATGTAAACGTTCTAAATAGATTGCAAACAAGGTTAAAAATTGAGAGTCTTAATTCAGCGTCCAATAGCAATAATTATTGTCGATCTAAATTTCTCATTATGATTTAATGAGTTTATGAAATGCAATCCGGAGAAAGTCACCCGTGGGTTGTTGATTGGTTTATTGATTAGCTCCAGGCCGCCGTGTCATGCAGGTGAACCACTAACTAATTGGACCGATCTACATAGGTACGTCCATATCTCAGCCCAAATATAAATGTATGCCAATCTTGTCAATTGGGCGCAATCAATTCTCTTAGTCAGTGTGTCATTACATAATATGTACATATATAAATATAATATGTAATGTTCATAGATCTCGCGAATACAATATCACGTCATATATTGTGTCTGAGTGAGATTACATCAATGCGTTTTCCTACAAACGCTTTGTCGAGCGTTACATTTGTATCATCCTTTTTTTTAATAAAAAAGTAACTTGTTTTGTGTTGATTTTTCCGGGATTCAATTACGGGACCTCGAGAATTTATAAACGTTATTTATTTATATATATATCAACAAAAATGTAATCTGTTTTATTCAATTTCAATTTAAGATTTAAACATTAATTAATATGACTTGAAAAAAATTGTGCTTCTTTTTTTTCATATTTGTAATATTTAATCTATTTGAAATGCTTTAATTTATTTATTCATTCAAAATTACACTCATTTAAATATAAGTGAACTTATTAAGGCTTTTTAGGCTGTGTCCGTGTATAATAAATAACAACAAAAAATACACAGTAAAATTAATCAGATTCAAATATAATGACACGTGATGCAATATAATAAAAATCCAGAAAAAAAGGTAAAGTAAAATTTCAAATAATACGATTTAAAAAAGATAACCAGACATAAATATTAAAATGTAAATTATAAATTATACAAATTTAGATTCATACATAATCATATATACAAAACAACAGTATCATTGAAATCAACAAAATAAAAGTATAATAGTAAAATATAGTAGTATTGAAAAAAATATATATAGTATCATTGAAATCAACAGAAAAAGAATATAAATATACATATATTAAAACATAATTGAAATGATAATTGAGATATAGTTTCTATAAACTCACTCTACACTGTAGTAAGAAATAGGAGTAATACATAATATGCCAAATAAGATTGAGTGCTAAATTAAATAATATAAAGAATAATACTTTAAAAAACTCAATAAATATATAAAAAACATAAATGTATTTAGTATAGGTAGGAAAAAAATTCCTATTTATTAAAGGTAAATGTTTTCATATACATATAATATATACCGATAAAAAGTTTATTATACCCGTATGCAGAGACAAAACTTAAGGTAAGGAAGGTACATTCTAATTTCAAATGCAGAGAATAACCCGAAGGTGAAGACAATATAATGTACTGTCCTCACCTTAAGGTTTGTTTCTGCATACGGGTATTAGTGTCTAAGAAGTGTGTAAGAGTTTATTTTTATTTTAAGATTTTGAAAAAGAAATATTCTTAGTTAATTCATGATGGATCGTTGTTAATTCAAGGCGTTAGACTATCGCTGAAGTAAAAAAAATGGCATTATATATGAACCCCTCAAAATGACATTGAATACACGTAAGTCCTTGCTAAGCAGCTATCACATGTTTGGAAGATAATATAATGGGAACAGGTTTAAACTGTCACGAACCAGAGTTGAGTATGTAGCTACCATCGTGCAGTATATAGCTACAGTTATCAGTTACCACAGTCTACAAGTTATCCCAGACTACTTAGACTTGTGATGGAAACTGCTGAATATATTATTATGTAATCTCTCGAGAGACTTGTACCAGTGTCGAGTACAGTACGGGCTCTGTGCATATTTTATAATTAGGAAATTACTCCAGTCGGCAGCCGGTTCCTTACAGCTCGAGAGCTAAGACTATCAGTTTTATCAGAATTACTAAATCACAAATACTTGGAATTGTTGATGACTAATTTCTCGTGTCTTTAGGACGAGCGATCTTATCTATTTTTCATACGTGTACTGAAGCGCTTTTGCTGGATCGAATCCTGATAAAGTATTGTAAAAAAATTCCTCGTAACAGAGAGGGAAAACATTTTTGAGAAGGGAGTATGGAAGTTTAGGCATTTACAGGGCTTAAGACCTGTCATTAGCCGGTTCAAGTTTCCACTTTACACACTATGTAACATTGACCATTCTGCCTATGTTTGAATATCCACATTTCCTCAACTGTTCCATCTGATGACTTTTGCGAAGTAAAAGATCTGAAACCTTTATCGTGTAGGTGAGATTCATGCGGCTGAACCGATTCACCTACTAGGCAACGCCTGAAAACAATTTTCCAATTTTTATCCTTCTTCTTTTACCTGGTAGTTCATTCAACAATGTTTGAGTTTATCCAGCCACTCTGTAAGCATTTGTATATACTCAAAACATTTTTTAAAAACATTATAACTTAAACTTAATACGATGGTAAAATCGGCGGATTGTATACGATTTTCGCTTTCTTCTGTGCGTAAAAATTCATTTTATTCTTGAAAATCTATACCTTTATTAATGGATACAGTTTAGAAAGTTGATATTAAAAATGAATGAAAAAATACATTTTAGTTCATATTATTTAATACCGCGATGATTTTTTTTCATTATAAGTCTCACTGCTGCATTAAATACGAATTACGGTTTATCCCTTTAGAATTTCCGCGGAACTCTATGGAGTTGACCAAACCCCTTAAAAGGTTATTTAACGTATTGGTATATTTTTCGAACACATTTTATTTTTTAGAAATAAAATCGTACAACCAGCGTCTTAAAGGTACCTGGCGAACCTGGCAAGATCCCTTTCTAGGGATGTCTAAGGAGACCCTTAACCCGAGTTACCTCTTCTTTAAATCTGCAGGCTCTCGCCATCCCGGAAGGCCGTCGATGACGGTATTTTCGCTTTACTTTACGATTGACGCCGGAGGAGGCGAGAGTGCTAGCTGGCGATAGGGTCTCCCGGAGGCGTCTGTCTGGTGTTGTTCACATGGTCCACTTAGGAGCGGATGTGGAAAAGACGAGAGAAGAAAGGAATCCAATTAAAATTTAAGTACACATTATAAGTATCAATAACTGAATATATTATTTTCCAAGTGATACTCCAGCCAGTAGTACCTAGTAGGTAAAATTCAGCAAAGTCCGTTCCGAGCGGGTGTAAATTAAATATTAAATAGACTGAATCGCAAACTCTCGACGACAGCTATAATCCAGAAGGAGGAAAACATTATTTTTATAAGGACTAATGGAAGTGATAATCAATTTGATTCTTTGTAATAAATCGTGTTGTTAATCCAATCAATAGAACATGATTATTTTTGCGGTATGTGTTTCATAATTATAACTTATCGTTCGCACATGATTTACTACGAGCACAATGCGCAATGGTCACAGTGGCATGGCAATGAAAGGAATAGGACGAATAGTAAGAAAATACGTAGTCAATTATTAGCAATCAATCAGCTGACAAAAAAATAATCTTAAGGATTACAAATGACAGGAGTAAAATTCGTTATAATTTTTTTTTTTAAACTGAGTAATACTGCAATTATTCTCCGAATTGATATCATCAATGCTAATTACTACCAAAACACATACGTTCAATACGTTTTTAAAATTCTTAGTTTGATCCAACCATACCAATGAAATATTTTTAAATGTGCGAAAAGTATAAAAAATTTCTGATGTCGAATATTAAATATAGTAAACTTTCACTGTGCCTAAAATCATCATAACGAAGTCTAAAAGATTTATTACTTTTAACCGATCCTCCCCTTTTTAGTAGTCAGGATGTTTAAAAAATAACCCATCTCAAAATAATTTTCTTAATTTTTTCTATTTGATAAAGAGTTTGTTTTTAATTCATTAAATATGTGCATTTGATATTCTTTCATCCAGCCTGATTTGATCATCAGTTTCATGTTTGGGATAAAAAATTGCATTTAAAATAAATAAAACACTTCGTATTTTCACCCCACACACAGCAACATGTTTCGGGTATCCAAAATTATCCATCATCAGGTGTAATGTATACTGAATAGTACTCAGGTTCCGATAGGGTCGGGTAGAGAAGGCAAAGAAAGGTATTTTTTTTATTAATGGGATTAACATTAAACTCGTTTGCGGCGTAAAAATACAAAGCGTTCTATTTATTTTGTATAAACAATAGCATATAATAATTTTAAAATAATGAGCTTTGATGTTCATTTATTGCACACACAATATGTTGTGTAAAATAAATATGTAATGTGATAAAACTATTTTGTTTTGACCTAAACAAGAATGACCTCAGAAACTCGTTCTTAGTCAAATTATAGAGCAATGCGCTTACTTGCACTATAAAATCAGCTATTTTAAGATGAGTGTAGATGTATACCCAAACTGTTTAGAAGTCATTAAACGTTGTATACATTTACGGTCTTACGTAATTTCTCATTAAAAACGTTATTTTAGCGAATGCCTTGTGCCAATAACGCAACAGTGCAGAGTTCATCATATAGATCTAGAATCTAGACTGACGTTGTGTGTTTAAAAAAGTAATTAGCTAAATAGCCCCAGTATGCATTATTTGGGTGGTTTTTTTTTGTTGTATTTTTGATGAGCAATGCCAGATTTATCTAAACTCAATGTTTGTTTAATGTAATATTCTGTGTCCAGGGAGATAATAAATACAGTTCTGTATGCTGAATCTTTTTTTTTTAATTACCTGGTTGTTTATATATTTTTTAATTTTATTTTTATACTAACGTAAACTGTATGTATATTTTTCTCTTTTGGGCTATAACTGTTTTTCTATGTCTTCAATATTATTTTTATTTATGGGAAACATACTCGATAACCATATTTGCCGCAAAAAATCGGTTTATTAGAACAGGCATTTGCCCATATAGGAACTGATTGTAACATTACGCATACTAATATTTCTGGCTTGTCGACCCTTCATATACTGAGCCTACTTCAAGTACAAGCAGCATTTGTCAGAATGTTTTTTGTACCATTTTGTAAAATATTAAATGTATGTTCAAACAAATAAATTAATCAAATATTTTAAAGACGTGAAATAGAACCAAAATTCTCTATGGCTTCTCTCGAGTAAAATTGCTCGAGGTCCTGGGTTCGATTCCTGGGAGGACCGACATGAAATATTTGTTAATTATGTGGTTTTCACTGAAATTTTACTGTCCCTGGGCTGGCACTCGAAGCGTATGACTAATCACCTAGCCTCGTTTAGTTTAGTTTAGTATATTCTTCACACAAGATTCGTTAAATCACTTGTAAGCGTTAATAAATCATCACTTTATAATACAATTTAACAATTAGTGAATTTAACCTCACAAACGAATAATTTCAATCAAAAACACAATTTGTCTCGACAAACTAAAATCAATAAACACTATTCTGATGCCAAGCTGTCATGTCTTGCAAATATTCTTCGGCTCTATAGTATAGCAATAGCCTGTGATTAGTAAAATCTTTAAAAAAATAATATCAAAGTCTGAATTTCAAAGGGTACCTTGTTGTAGAGTTGTATGCAGTTTAAGGTAAAAGTTTTTTTTTGCCGTCTAGTAGTGGGCACAACTAGCATATCTTTATTTCTCGTGTCGAATCCATGAAAATCTCTTCGCGCCATATATGATCAAGTTACGTTGCATTTAATGTACCAATGCAGAGTCCTATACACCTTCGGATGCGGATAAGGCGGTGTTGGTGATGACGATAATTTGATTCTTTAGGAAAGCAACAGATAGTTCAACTGAGGTGGAGAACCTCTTTCAGAGGGAAATATGGAAGTCTATGCATTCACAGTAACCTGTCATTATCTCTAATAGCTCAAGTCTTTATGAATATGCGAGAGATTATAAGTTAGACATTGGTATCGTCCGGTTGTGTCATCACCTCTTCATTCACTGCTATGGCAGTTGTAGCAGCTGCGGTATAACCCAGGGTCGGGAGTCCAGTGGCAACTGGCAACTTGGGCACTGTAAATATTAACGCTGGTGAACTATTGTTTGTTTACTCCGCTGCATCATGAGTTCGTAATGGCCTTCTTCCGTCTCGCCTATTAATAGAAACATCATGTTAGGAACGATGGATTCGGGAATCAATTCGGACTCGGTCACTCATCGAACCGCAGGCGCAGAGTGCGCGGAAGTTCGTTTTGCAATGATATGATGTATGTAAACATAATAATTCAGAAATAAATACTTTGCGTAAGAATATTTTATATCGAGATCAACAACTCTGTCTGCCAATCACTAATCGAATAACAATTCGAGCGGACGTGTTATAGGCACTGTAGAATTTGTGTATTCATTTTTAGTATCTGAAAGCCATAAACTGCCTGAAATACATTTTGAGGTATTTTAAAGTGTAACGCATCATATTAAATCAAATTGGTGTATTGAAAGTTATTTGGCTGGACTCCAAGCTTTTATCTCTTATTCCATAAATAATGCAAGAGCAAAATGATCTGCTCGCTTACCTAATAATTGTCTTGGTAAGGTAAAAATCACTTATGTAATCCTCATTAGCACCCAAGCTGGAGCGTATGGTGTCTGCGAATCGACTCCAGGATTCTTATTTGGCAACTAAAGAGTGCATGATACATTAGATAAATAATCATTAATTTATAATGAAAAGTACGAAAACACTAATATTATGCGATTCTTCATATAATATTTTGTTCATCACATAAAGTTGCAATAAAGATATACGTGATATTATAGTCAGTAAATCCAACTAAATCAAGCCTGTTTTTAACCCTTAGCGTCTCTGGGTACACATATTATATGCACTCTAGGTTTATTTTTTCCATCACTGTAAATGTTTTTTTTACACTGGAAATACTTTCAAACAACTCGCTAGCATATTCTTTGACTTCAAAAACAGCATATATGTAGCATTTTTTCAGCAGATTTAAATGGTTATTTTTTCTGTCGAAAATCCTCGAGTGTATTGCGTCCAGTTATGCAGCTTTTTGGCAAATTTTCCTGTATTTTCTCAATGGATTATGGTACAAGAGTAGTGATTTTTGCATGATTTTGATTTGAGCGCGATGAGGCCTTTTAGCCAATCGCATGAAGAGATGAAACGAATAACTAATCTTTATTACGATTTTATAATATGAGTTTTTTTCTTTTATTCAAACACTTTTACGACACAATCAGGCATTTTCCTTTTAATTTATTTTAGTTGCGAATTAAATATCAAGGTCACGTCAAAACCTGGCTGGCAGCTTAAGAATAACCAAATTCGTGTCAGTCATGAGTTGAGCGTCATAATTTTAGAACGCTTAGGGTAAAAAGTGGTCTGACTTTTATTCATCGACACGTATTGCCGTATTTTCTTTATGGATTATGGCACTAGAGTAGTGATTTTGCCACGATTTTAATTTGAGTACGACGAGGCCTCTAAACTAATAAAATAAACGAAAAACGATTGCTAAACTAGCAGGCAAGCCAATGTTCGGGAGTATTAATATTTTTTAGTTTTGGAATTCAATCATAAACATGTATCTAGGTACCTACTTATCAATCAAAAGTCTTTTTCCTTTCATACGGACAGTTTTGGCATGTTTTCATGACACAATCAGGCATTTTTTTAAACATTTTCTTTGGTGTCGAATTAAATGTCAAGTCACGTCAAAACACGGCTGGCGATAAAAGAATGACTAAATTCGCTTTTGGCAAAAGTTACAACATAATTTTAAAAGGCTCAAGGTAAAACGCGGTATGATTTTTCTTCATTAACACATAATATTTCGTAAAATCTGGCTGGTGGTTAAAGAATTAGCGGTGAGCATGAGTTAAGTGTCATTATTTTAGAGGCTCAGATATATCGCAGTCAGACTATTTTTCATTGGCACGTATTCCCGTATTTTCTCCCTGGATTATTAGCACTAGAGCCGTGATTTTCGCAAAATTTAGATTTAAGCACAACGAGGCCTCTTAGCCAATCACATAAGAAGATAGTACGAAAAACTTACCCATATTACGTATTTATAAATAGTTCAAAAAAAGTAATAATAAATAACGTGTGTCCTTATTTACGAAATAACGTTTCGGCAGTAAAAATAATTTTAAGTTTTGGAATTCAACCATAAACAAGTACCTAAGTATTTATTTTCAATTAATAGTCTGTTTCCTTTAAAACAGTACTTACAGGCCGTGTTAGTGATATGTAATGTTAAATAATTGACTTTTTATTAAAACTATAGTGTCATAATAAATTATATACCCTCAGACCAGCACTTTTGCTGATTGGGAATATTACGTACAAAAAAAATATGTAATGTTATGAAACATGTAAAGTTATAGCGATGTATTTAGTCATTTTCGTAATTTAGTTTGGTTTTGAATTAAATGTCAAGATTACATCAAAACACGGCTGGCGATTAAAGAATGACTGAATTTGCGTTGGGCTTGAGTTGAGTGTCATAATTTTAGAAGGCTCAAGGTTAAACGCTGTCTGAATCTTTTTCATCAACACGCATTTACGTATTTTCTCTATAGATTTTAATTTGAGCACGATGAGGCCTCTTAGTCAATCACACATGGAGATAAAACAAAAAACAAACCCTTATTACAAATATATAAAAAGCTTAAAAAAGTCTAAAATAAATAACGTGTGTAATTCAGATAGTGTTTTTCTGGGTTATTATGCCGTGTTTGTGGGCTTTGTATTGCCGACGTTTCGGAGCACATTGCAGTGTCCATCTTCAGGGCTGAATGTGAAGATGGACACTGCAATGTGCTCCGAAACGTCGGCAATACAAAGCCCACAAACACGGCATAATAACCCAGAAAAACACTATCTGTATTCTGAAGGCCGTGAAAACCTACGAACGTGTGTAATTATTTACGAAACTGTGTTTGTTCAACCAGCTAATAGCAGGCAAGGCAGGACAACGTCTGTCGGGTCCGCTTGTAATTTTATTAATAATATAAATAAAAATTACTGTTCTTGGTTAAATTTTACGTAAAGAAAGGGTAAGTTTTTCTGGTGGCTAGGTTTATCTCGGGTCTCAAGAGGTAATAGCAGCTTTAGCCAAAAATTGACACACTCGTGGTCGAACAATATAAATAGATCTCAGCAAAATGTTCATACGAGGTTTTCCCAGAGTATTTTTTTGTGTTTTTTTTTGTTTATCATTAACAAATCATATAATACATATAGTACATATTATACTTCCAGGAGTTATACATAGATATTACATCCCAAATAGTAAAAAAAACATTATCTAAGAAACATAAAACACAGTAATTTACACCATCTATAAAAATTACAATAATAACAGTCGCTATCAAAAAGATTTAATGAATATTTTTTAATTGCGACACTTTTGGATTTTCTATTCGACTTTTCGTGTTTTAGCTCATCGGACAGTTTATTAAATTCGGAATGGCCAATATTTTCCAAAGACCTTCTGCCAAACTTCGTTGAGCGAAACTTAGACACATGAAGATTCCCTGAGTAACGCGTATTGTAACTGTGAATATCATGACCAAATGTGTAATTCAAATTTGTGTGGGCAGAAAAGTTTATGATATTCAAAATAGTAGTGGTTATGTCATGCAGTGGCATTTCTATATTAATTGTATTATAAATAAAATCCACCCAACTTTTGCTCAGACGCATCTCTACTTTATTGAACCGAGAGTACTTAATATTTTGGAAGAAAC